>NW_019396650.1:28588-149726 GCF_000591075.1 Eurytemora carolleeae | reverse complement strand
TAGATAGACAGATAGCTAGACAGATAGCTAGACAGTTAGCTAGACAGATAGCTAGACAGATAGACAGTTAGATAAACACATTCTCAAATGAACACTTCTGGAACATATTCTCAAATGAACACTTCCGGGATCTCGAAAATTATGAATGAATTTTGATTGTCAATTAAAACGTTAATCAATCTAATATTATTTAGAATGCAGAAAATAAGTTAAACTGACCTCATTTTGACGAGATTTTTTTTTTGAAATTTTCATGAAAAACTTGCTGAAATGAGTGAAAATTAAAAAAACCGGTGTATTTCCAGGATAAAAATCCGTACAATCCGTTCAATTTGAAAAAAAATCCGTACAATCCGTACAATTTTAGGGTTACAAAATAAAAAATCCGTACAATCCGTACAATTTTAGGGTTACAAAATAAAAAATCCGTACAATCCGTACATTTTGGCCACCCTGTATGTAGTATATACTGAACCAGGACTGAAATATAATGTTATGGTTTACAATACAATCATTTAATGTTATTTTGTCATTTTTAAAAATGACAAATCAAATCAAATCAGATTTTCAGGGTGCCCTCCTTCCACTCCCCAAACTTGAAATAAATGATACTAAATCATGCTTGGAGAAAGGTCTTATAGCTTGTAGACGGTTTGATTATATATTTGCTTTTATTTTGGTATTTCCCGGCTATTTTGTCTCATATTATATGAGGTTGGTCGAACTATTTAGTTTCGATTGTACTTTATATACACCTAACATTCAGTCAGATTTCCATATTTGGATAATATGATGCAATGTATTATTTAAATCTGAAATTTGGACCGGTTGTAAAGATTTCTCATTCTTTGTTTTGTATTGGAAATGGGGCTTTAAAAAACAAAGAGATGAGATAAAGAACGAAACCACTAAAACTAACCTGGAGGCTGTTGAGGCGGGTTGAGAACCTTTAAGATCCGGCGAGGTTTGCTGACGGAACAGCCTCGGCCTGTGCTGGGTGGTAGGGTTGGGTCTGGAGGGCGTGGTTGTTGGGGAGAGGCCGGAGCGTATGGGTTTGGTGGGAAGACCTATTTGAACTGAGAGTCTCCGAATGACTGAGTACTCTGCCTCGACATCTACACAAACATAAAAAATATTTTTTTTATCAAATAAACTTATTTTAAAAACAATATTCAAGCCATGAGACCAGATTTAATAAATAGCGAGAGGTGGTTGAACCACTAATTTGGTAAGTCGGTTCAAGTAATCGAGAAGTGGTTTTACTTCATCTACGCGGTTCAACTTCTTCTCACTTTTCATTAAATCTGCTCTCTAGGACCAGATTAGTAAGACATGGTTAAACCTTTTCTCTTGTGCGCTAGTTTTGGAGGATGTTTTACAAGTTTTTTTTATTTTGAATTTATACTTCATTTTAGATCTGAGGCAGAATTTAAAGAATCTGAACAGCGTCTAGACGCGGTTCAGAAAGCGGTTAGTTCCACTTGAAATTATAATCAGTGTTTCGAGATTTGAGCCGGCGGTCAATAAGAAAACAGAAGTGAAAATAATAAATTAATCTGGGCCCTAGAGTGACACGGTTGTATAATAAGGTTGCTAACTCTCGATCCACTCCAATGTACGGAAAATGTCGTCTCCTAAGCAAAGATAGATAAAAACGTCACTCTCGCCTCTATACTCTGTGACGCCACGAGGTTTTTATCTATCTATGCTTAGGAGACGACATCTTTCATACATTTGAGCGCAACCAACCTTAATATACAACCTTGTAGAGTGGTAAGACATAGTTAGTTATATTTTGAGCAATTTGAAACGGGTGAACAATCCCTTTAAATCCTCATGTTTAGTGGGACTATATACCTGGATGTTGATTACTACACAATTGATTTGTAAGAATGGAAACTGGTATCTCACGTAGATTGTCAGAAGGTAGTTTGATTTTAGTCACACATTTAGAACAAATCTTAACATAAAAATCAAATAAAAATATTAAATATTGATTGTTTATAAAAAGCAAAAACTGCTGCACTGATTGCGGCAAAACATATTTGTAAATTGTAAGTAATACATGACTTATAGGCAGTGCTTAGGATCCATTTAATTTTGATGTGTATCCTTGATCCGCACTGGAAAAAATGGATCCGGATCCAGGTTATTTCCATAAAATTAGCTGATTTTTTTTAACAAAGCAGAATTTTAATTTTTTTGTTTTATTTATATAATCTTTCTTTATTCAATAGTTCAGATGTGGTTTATGTTTTTGCCCGTTGGATCCGGATATTTTTGTGGATCCGGATCCAGGAAACCAAAGTCTTGCGGATCCAACGGATCCTGATCCTAAGCACTGCTCACAGGAATGATAATGGAAGGACAAAGGCGTCACTCATAAAAAAACATTTTCTGATTTTGAAATTTTATCGAGTTTCGTGTTTAATATAAAAATGATATGTACGAACCAGAACTGTTATGAAATATTTACTTACATATTTGTTACAAATGATACAATAACTCGCCCAATTGAATACTCCAAACTTTACTACTTCACACACAAAACAAAGACGCCCTTTCTCTGGAAATATCATCTTTTTATAGAACAACTAGCTGAAGTGCCCGGCGTTGCCCGTGGAAATTTAAAAAAAAAAATTTTAAGGACAGAAAAGCAGTTGAATAGCTATTTTTTTTAATCATAAGAATTTTTTCTTATTCAATATTTTAAGTAATCCGAAAACTACACAACATATTTAAATACAAAAATTATATATTAATATTTTCATTAAAAAATAAAATGCACATAAAAAACTTCAAACTGAAGATGATTGGGTAGTAAAAGTAAAAAGATTACATTAAACATAATAAAAAAAATCTAAAATTAATAAAAGAAACTTAAAAAGAAATATTCCTAAATCTCGTTTTTTCTCCTCTCCCATATTTTTCTCTTCCAACTCTGCTTTTGTAAGCTGTGCTCTAAAACGAAACAAAAAAAGTAAATAAAATAAAGAATAAAATAAAAATAAATAAAAAATAAATAAATAAAAAATGAAATAAAAAATAAGTGAACAAATAACCCTATTCCTTAACTTAATAAAGGGACTGTGGACGTAGTTTAAAGTGATCCCCAATTCATATACTGGCATGTCCGATTCACAACAGTACATTATAAACTGTTGTCTGATCATTTTTCCGTATCTATATTCAATTAAAAATGACCTACGGATTTATGCCACAGAGATAATAAAGGAAATTGCGAGAATTCAACACTTTAAGATAGAAAAACGATGATATCTTCCAAATTGTTAATCATATTATAGATCTAAGGGCTACCGCTGTGGATTTTACATGGAAGGAAACTTGCCATTAAATCACAGTTCATCGTAAGTGAATTCCTAAAACCAAGTGAAGACGACAACTTTTTTCTTAATAATTTCTGTAGGTGCTAACTCCGCTGTCCCAGCCTACCTTATATGTGCTAGTTCCTCAATTGTTAGATCCAAGGAATGAAGATTTTTCACAAAATCCCAATCCTTACTCCCCAGCACAGTACTATAACATCAATCAATCAATCAATCAATCAATCAATCAATCAATCAATCAATCAATCAATCAATCAAATCAAATCAAATCGAATCAATCCACCCGAAAACAATCTTTTTTAAAAAATCCCAATCCTTACTCCCCAGCACAGTACTATAACAATCAATCTATCAATCCAATAAATATATTAGTACGGTGCACACAAAAAAGTGAGCACCAAAATCAATCAATCAATGTTTACCTGGATAAATATTCATGAATGTCGTCTTTCTTCCTCGTGAGTGGAGAGAGAATAGGTGTACTTAGGTCAGTGCTCTACGGTAACAATATATTAGTAAAAATCAAACGAGAAAAGATGATTAAGAAAAAATGCTTTGATATTGTGTAAAGAGATAAAACTTCAATATTTAATCAATACAAGGCGCTCAAACTAAAATATCGCGTTGATGTATTCAATCACTATTTATCTCTACTTTACAGAAGGAATAGGGATGCAATGAATAAAGGAGGGAATATTACATAGCCGAGGGTTCCCAAGACCTTGCTGGGTCCAAAAACATGCTTTCGGACAAGTCAATATAAGTCAATATAATATTCCTTTATAAATTTATACTATCCTTGTTGAATGAAGAGATATATTATGTTTATTTTAATTTTAACCAAACTTTATTAAGATTTTTCTACTTCTTAAATAATATATATAATTCAAATTTACATAAAAATCAAACCTTTTCAGCTTTTAAAAACTGTTAAATATATATAGTTTTGAAACACAAACTTTTCAGTTCAGAAATCAAATCTAATTTGTGTTTTCGAAGTTGTAAATTCGCAAATTCACTATTTTCTTAACCAAAACTCAGCATAAATATTGAAATACAATTCTTTTAAGATTTGTCAATTTAATATAGCTTGACCCAATTTTATTTAGAATATTAATTCTCTTTAAAAATTTGAATCTTAAAAGGCTTAATATTAATAATATAAATTACCTGGCTAGTTGGACTTTCCATCACAGAAACAGACTTTCTCCAATTCGACTTAACTAAAGACCCTCGTCGGTCTGTCGACTTATTTAGGGAGTTTCGTCGCCCTGTCGACTTTTTCCTTGATGTGGAGACTGGAGTTGTGTCAGGGGTAACAACACTTTCGTCCAGGAATACAGCTTCCTAAAATAATTTATCAAAATAATTAAGGAACTTACGAAGAAATTTCGAAGTAATGACCCAACATTTATCAAGTAGCACGTTTGGTGCACAACGATACCCTTTAAACCTTTTATTGTGGAAATTATCTTCGTTTGTCTGGCTTGAACTCGAACCTGTGACGTGTTGGACGAGTTTTCCTCTGTCTCGAAGTCCAGCATATTCTTGAGCATACTTTCGTCCAGGTCTATCACCTTCTTATTCACCTTTATAGATAAAGAGATAGATAGATAGATATAATGACAATTGACATATTAAGAGTTAAATACAGGGGCGTAGTCAGGAATTTGTCCAGGGAGGAGGGCTTAATTTTTTCTTCTTTCCAGGGGGGGGGGGACAAGCATAAGGCACCCGGGCCGTTGTGGCCTTTCACTGGTTCAATGGGGGGGGGGCGAAGCCTCATAGACCCACCCCCCTAAATAAGCCTCTGGCTCGATAGATGAGATTATGAATAGACATAAATAGATAGATAGATATACTGACATATCAAGAGTTTGATAGATGAGATTCTAAATTGATCAGATAAGTAGATATATAAACATATATCATACTTTAATAGGTAAGATTATAAATAAATATAGTTAGATAGATAGATAGATAGATAGATAAGAGTATGTGCAGGCAGACAGATTGATATACTTATATATCAAGAATTAAATAAATGAGATTATGAATAGATAGATAGAAAGGTAGATAAATTGCTAGACAGAAAGCTATAGACGACCAAGAGAAACCAAAAGTAAAAAATATGGATAGACATATAGTTCAGACACCGAGGAAGTTAGAATACTGCTGAGTACGCATTAATGGAACTAACATATCATTTAAAAAAATTTTATAATCATTAAGAAATGCACATTTCTTAATTTTCTTTCGGATTCTGTTTTCTTTTTATAAAACAAATTTAGAGATATGAAAAGATAGAATTAAAGATATATAGATAAAAACTATCATCCGGCATCAATAGATAAATACATATGCAAATGGTTTAGAAAGATGAATAGATAGAAATAGAAAAAGATTTACCTTATCACCAGGGGAAAGATTATCTAATTTTCCATCTAATCGTGTTCGGGACTTCTCCTCAAATTGAGATCTGAAATAAAAAATTTAAATTAATTTAAAAGATAAATAATGATTTGATGGTAAAAAATATACAAAATATAGTAAATATATACAACACTGTTATTTTGGTTCGCAGTGTTATAAAGTTTTTGGGCTGGCTGTTTAGATTTAATTTTATATTTTAATAATTTAAAATGGCGAGAATCTTCGAAATTTAGAGAAAATTTATGTCCAAAAACTTTCAAGGTCGTGCCAAAAATAATAGTGTTATATGTAATTTTATGAAACTTTTGTGTACTTATCTTATTTCAATGTTTAAAGGTCGTGCCAAAAATAATAGTGTTATATGTAATTTTATGAAACTTTTGTGTACTTATCTTATTTCAATGACTCTTTTAAATCAAATAAGCTTTGAAACAAAGCAGAAATCAAAATATAAAGTTGATTTCAATTTTATTTTCATTTCAATTAAAAAATATTATTTTTGAAATATCCTATTTTTTTTGGAGAAAATCTGGGAACCTAGCAAATGTACATCTAATTTAACTTTATAGCACAATGATAGCACGTTCATTATGAAATTCACGATGAAATGAGTAAGAATGATAAAGTACACAATAGTTTTATAAAAAAAATTGAGATTGTAAAATGGAGCTATAAAATGTTAAAGAAACAAAATGAAGTCCAAGGAAGTGGCAAGGAAGGTTTTTCAGGCAAAATAAATCGAGACAAACTGAAATACAGTGAACAGTAGAAATACACAATTTTATAAAGCTTTGGTAAAAAATTTAAACTTTATCTTTCACGAAATCTTGACAGAGCTAAAAAACTTCAGAATGGTGGATATCGAGATTTATGCTTGAACCTCTCTTTTTCTTAATATCGAGACTAACCTAATCTTGTACTTGTATCCTGAAAAGTGTATAAAATTCAACCAATCAGAGTCGCGTATAAGAAGCCGATAAAGTTGAAATTTTGCGCGCCATTTAAGGTTAACATACAGAAACGGGTGGGAATATCTAATTTAAAAAAAGGTTTTTGATTTTTCTCTGCTATATCCAAGAAAAAGTGGGTTAATAAGAATATCAAAAGTGTGTCCATTGGATACACAGTTAAGTAGTCGGGATTAAGGATATCTTATTCTGAAGTTTTCAGCTCAGGACGTTTTATAGTATCTACAGTACACCAGTTGTCCCAAGGGAACAATAAAAACATAATATCCCGCAATATTAACAAATTAAAGCCTAGTTAACAGAAAATCTAATTAAAAATAAAAATAAAAACCTGATTGGTTTTGGCATGTTGGTTCTTCTTAAAGATTGTCTAGCTTTACAACTCCGAATATCCTAAGATAATAAAATTGATTAATTAATTTTTTAGTTTTCTTTTGTAACTTTTGAAACCTAGCGAAAAAAATCAGTTTATTTAAAATTAAATAGAATTACCGAATTAACATTAACATTCGGATTTAAAATTTTGCATATCAAATATTTTTTTAAGAACAATTGCAAAAAGAACTTTTTTTAGTTTTTTATAATTTTGCATAAAGAACTTGCAAGATCTGAGGATTTTTTATGACTATTTTGTGTTCAGGGTGTTCAACGTCGACAAACACCCCTACTCGTTCAACAGAGAAATTCTAGCTTCACTCTACTACTACAACAAATCTCTACAAATACATCGAACCTACAATTATTCTTGAAACGTTCAAATTATTAACCTAAGATTTTAATGTAAACTATTTTAAAAACCTATTTTATAATCTTGAACTTGAGTTTAATCTTATGAATGGATAAATGTTTTTAAATAACTGTAAATAAGTTTTATAAATGCCAAAAGTCTTTTTAAATAATGAGCCTTATCTTTCAGAACACGATGGGTTAGTTGCTCCTTTCTAACTTGAATTTGTGTCTCTTTCTCCAGGTTTATAAATCATCCGTTAAATAAATATTCACACGGAAACTTTTACACTATGTTGCTTGATTCTTTTCTAACGGATGGTTTATGTAATATGTATAGATTTGTTGTTATAATTGTAATTCCTCCAAGTTCCGTGCATGTCTCCACGCACTGAACCAGGTGATTAATTGTGAACATTCAAAGTTGAGCTTGAATAATATCCTAAAATCTCACAACCACTTCAACATAATTCTCATGCTTGGCTTGCGTTAAGTTTCAGTTGTTTTCTATGTTTGTATCCTCTCCGCTGACTCGCGGATGAGTTCCACACCCTCAGCAGCATGCAGTTAATCTTCCCGGTATGCTTGAATTCTAAGATGAAGATAATCTCTTCTCCTCTCACCAACTAATCCTGACCCCTGAGTCTGGGACAAGTCAACATAAAGGTGAGGAATAAAAGCTCTTAAACTTTGAGCTTCTGAACTCCGTCTAACAAATTCTATTTAAGACCTACGTTGTCAAGAATCCGACGCCGACGGAAGCTGAGTTGCTCCTTCATCTCCGGAAACTCGGTTTGAGTTCTATACTTCCTCTGATAGTATCCTAGAGACACCTCCAGATCTCTGACGACCCTGACTTGGTTGTCCTGCTCCTCTCTGATACCTCCGACGGAAGGACCCTGAACAGGATTTGCTACATCCTGATACTGTATCCCTGATCTAATACTCCTCCTCTAGATCAAATACAGGTACTAATCTAGATTACGATCCTTGTGATCAATAAATAAATAAATAAATAAAACAGTCACCCATCTGTCCGAAGAGAGTTTTGGGAAGAAAGTGAGAAAGTTATTACTTGAAAAAGGATACTTGAAAAGACACATGAAAACCTCAACTAAACTATAAAAAGCTCGTTTTTAGTTCTCGTACCCAAGACTGCGGTGCGTTCTAAAAGGTCTAAAGGCTACCAACCTCCGGACAAATACACATTGTAAGTTAACTTTCAATTTATATAAATTTTAAATGTTTTTTAACCTAGAGTTCCCCTCCTCACTATAAGAAGGTGTACCTGCATCAGTAGTTCTCCAGGGGTACTTTCCTTCCTGAGAGGTTTCAACTGCCTAGCACTCGCAGGCCTGAACAATGAACAATAATTCACAAAAAACAAAAACAAAACTGAGTTTGATTTTGTTTCTTAAATAATTAACATGGGCATATGTTTTCTGTTTCTTCAGAATAATAGTTTTGTTTTATATCTTGCTAAATTGGGAAAATAAATGAGTTTTGGGGAAAAGTATCTGAGCTTACCTAAGTGGAGGTCTCGAACGGATAAAGTCTAGAATGACCTCCCTCGCATCCTTCTTTAATCGTTCAGGTATTTCCACGTGGTTCAGTTTATATCGTTTACTCCTAGAAATCAATCTTATATGTTAATTACAAAACAAATCAATGATCACTAATGATCATCAATTATCAGCAACAATCATTACCGATCAGCAATTTTCATAAAAGATCATTATGATAATGCAAGAAAATAAATGATCATGAACAAAACTATTGATAATAATAATCATTGGTGATCATAAATAATCAGTGAGAATCAAAAATTATATGCAATCATCAGTAAACTGCAATGATGAAATTAGAAAATTTTTAAAAGTTCATATATCATTAGGGAAAAAACCTTCTAAAAACTATACAGGACACCAATCACTTTGTTTTAATAAAAAAATGGCTTCAATTCAAGCATTATAATTATGAATAATATTAAATTGTAGATTTTGATAGGAAACAGAACTGAGAACAATTAATTGATTGTTTTTGATAGAAAACAGTACTGAGCACAATTAATTGATTGATTTTGATAGAAAACAGTACTGAGCGCAATAAATTGATTGATTTTGATAGAAAACAGTACTGAACATAATTAATTGATTGACTTTGATAGGAAACAGTACTGAACAAAGTTAATTGATTAATTTTGATAGACAACTGTACTGGGCGCAATTAATTGATTGATTTTGAAAATCTTTATTTTTCATAATTTCAGTATCAAATTGATATTCATATGCTCTGAGGAAACAAGGGAGTAGAAAGAAGTAAGAAAAAAAAAACGGTTATGATAAATATATCCTTAAAAAATGATCTTTTAACTGAATTTTAAAAAAATCCATCCAAAAGAAAGATAAGTTTAAACTTGACGTAATTCTAAGTGACCCTCTATCGAAAGAATGGCATCCTTTGTTTGATTCAGATGAAAGTGATAACCTATTTTTTTTTTTATAATAATTGATTATTTTCAATTCAGGTTCTTTTAAAAGTGATTTGCAGATTTAGACTAGAGAGATAATGAGTAAATTATAAACATTTTTCTTAACAAATGTGTATTTATTCTACTCTAAAGAGGGATGATAAGTTGAAATTATGACTTCATCCCTTATAAAAGGGAACATTTCATTTTAGTTAAAAAGTTGTATACAAGGAAGAAGGAAAGACATTAAATTAAACCTAAACTGAAGAGATAGATGTAGACTCATATCTTACACATTTCAAAATAAATTTTAAAAAAATAAAAAGTTTTCAAAAAAAATGATACGCTTGGACAGACTAAATTTTGTCAATTCAATGATTTTGAATGTCGTTATCTGGCTTAAATGAAAATTTAAAAAAAGGTTAAATTTATAAAATATGAAAAGTTTAACCCCCCCTCATACGAAATACGACTATGATCATTTGAAAGATAAATAAACCCTTAAAAAAAAATTGAAAAGACAAGAATTTGTCTGTACAGCTGAACGTACAGTAAATCATGTACAGCTGTACGTACAGTACATCATGTACAACTGTGCAGTACATTATGTACAGTTTCACAGTTCATTATGTACAAATGTGCAGTACAATGTACAGTTGATTCCGCACCTCATTATGAACAGCTGTATAGTACATTATGAACAGCAGTGCAGTACATGATGTACAGCTGTGCATTACATAATGTACAACTGTGCAGTACATTATGTACATTATTTACCCCGCTGTAGTTGAGTCCTGAACAGAAACCAACTTATACTTTTTCTTTCTAAAAATAAACTGGTCGGACAAAATAATAATAATAATAATAATACTATGATAGTAGTCTTAATAATAGTAATATTAATGATTATTAATTACAATAATCAGGTCAACCATTATTCCAATGAAATCTAGACCTAGGACTGGGGATATAAAAATAACGGAGGGAAAAATAAGTAAATGAAATTAACACAATGTCTAATGTATCCAACATGGTCAGGAAAATACCAAGGAAAGAGATATTCCGACCCTTTACCGACATCGGTGAATTTAAGATAATTTTTTTTTGTATTTTTCAATAATATTTTTATTTGAATTTTTGTAAAACTTTTAACATTAGATAAAACAGTCAAAAAAGTGCCCAATTCACAACAGAACCATTTAAACCTTTATCTTAGAAACATGTCGTTTTTAATTCTGTCAGTTTCCTTCTATTTCTCTACCACTTAAGAGATCCGAAAGAAAGCTTGGGCAAACCGTCTACATATATCTGTTAGTAATTGTTATAGAGAACCCACAACTGAAAGTTAAAAAAATCTTAAGAGAAAAACAAAAATATTATTTTGTTAAAGAACACTAATGTGAATTGGGAATGAATATCTTTAATATAAAGTCAGTTGAAATAACTTGGACAGTCCCTTTAAATAAATATGATTCAATGTTTCGTTATTAAAGTTAGCATGGTGTGATGGTTAGTGCACCACATTGCGTTATCTATTGAACGACTCCCCCCCNACAGGAGTTCTGCTGTAATCAACCTAAACAAGGAGTTCTGCTGTAATCAACCTAAACAAGGAGTTCCGCTGTAATCAACCTAAACAGGAGTTCTGCTGTAATCAACCTAAACAAGGAGTTCTGCTGTAATCAACCTAAACAGGAGTTCTGCTGTAATCAACCTAAACAAGGAGTTCTGCTGTAATCAACCTAAACAAATCACAAATCGATGTTTAAAGCGTCTTTACAGAATTTTGCATTCACCCAAAAACATTCTATCAGGGCCATGTCAGGTCCCAAAAACAATTGGTTTAGCCGTTTCTTAAGCATAAAATCACCTTCTTAAGTCTAACTCCTGTTCTGAGCTGTGACATTACAGATGTCCACAAGTTCTCCCAATCCCCCATATCCAGCTTCTGCAACTCCTCCTGTGTTACTTGACACATGAAGGTACTCCTCTCCAAAGCCTCATTAACTAGCGCCCTAAAATCACAATATTTTTAAAGTTATTTTAACACTTTTTTTTTTATCAAATTAGTCACTTGGGACTACATCATTGGGGATAAGTTACCATTAAATAAGCAGATTAATTACTCAGGAATAAGTCACTTGGGAATTAGTTACTTTGGAAAAAGTCACTTGGGATTAAGCTATTTGGAAATAAGCTACTTGGGAATAAGTTTCTATTTAATTATTTACTCAGGAATAAGTTACTTAGGAATAAGCTACTTGGGAATAAGTTTCTTTTTAATTATTTACTTAGGAATAAGCTACTTGGGAATAAGTTTTTTTGGTATAAGCTACTCAGGAATATGTTACACAAGAATGAGTCAGTATCTGAAGATTGCTTTTTCTACATTAAAATTTCTGATTTTTGCTTAGACCAAAGTTAAAAGGGTACCATTGTGAATCCGGGCATGCAACTCTTTGTATGAAAGTTCTGACCTGCACACCCCTCTATAATGTTCTTCTGCTTCTTGTTCTACAGCTAGATGATGGCGACACTGTTTTAGAATACCATGGATTAGTTCAGTGCCAAGGTGATCAGTGTCAAACCCTTCATCTAGCCCTTCATCTTCGCCTTCAACTTCATCTAGATTATAGAAATCACTAAACCCTTCATCTAGTCCTTCATTCTCTCCTACAACGTCATCTAGATTAGTGTTATTATCAAGCCTTTATCTATCCCTCTATCTAGCCCTTTATCTAACCCTTTATCAAGCCTTTATCTAGCCTTTATCTAGCCCATTAACTAGACCTTAATATAATCGTTCATCTAACCCTCTGACTCTAGCTCTTTATCTAGCTCCGTCTCAAGCACTCTCTCTAGCCCTCTATCTAGCCCTTTATCTAGCCCTTCATCTAATCCTTTATCTAGCCCTTTATCTAGCCCTTTCTCTATCCCTGTCTATAGCCCTTTATCCAGTCCTTTATCTAGTCCTTTATCTAGCTCTTCATCTAGCCCTTTATCTAGCCCTTTATCTAGTCCTTTATCTAGCCCTTTATCTAGTCCTTTATCTAGCCCTTCATCTAATCCTATATCTAGCCCTCTATCTAGCCCTTTCTCTAGCCCTTTATCCAGTCCTTTATCTAGTCCTTTATCTAGCTCTTCATCTAGCCCTTTATCTAGCCCTCTATCTAGCCCTTTATCTATCCCTCTATCTAGCCCAGTCTCTAGCCATTGATCTAGCCCCGTCTCAAGCCCTTAATCTAGCCCATTATTTACCCCCGTCTTTAGCCCATTATCGAGTACCGTCTCTAGTCCTTAATCTAGGCTAATATATAGCCCCGTCTCTAGTCCTTGATATCATCGTCCTTAATTTTCTTGTTCTTTAACATCTAGTTCTTTACATAGCCCTTTATCTATCCTTTTATAAAGCCCTCTACCTACACATTCCTAAACATGACAGAAAGTATTAAACCCTATAAAGGTGCTATTTCCATGTTGACCTGGATTCTCTTTCATTTTAAGAACAGATTTAAAAACAGCCAAATTGCACTGTAAGAAGGAACCCTAACATATTGTGCGTAATATTTAAAACAAGAAGCATTTTAAAAATTAGAAACATTTTAGGTCAGTATTACTCAGAACGTTGTGGTGTTTAGACCTCCACCCCCTCATAATATTTCTTGGAAACCTTGCGTGATTTTATTATTCCAGGTCAGGTTTGGTTAAGTAAATAGACACTGACAATCACTTTAGGTTGCCAAGAAATACGAGATGAGGAAGGTGGAGGGAGGGCTTCCAATTCACCAAGACTTGAATGTTACAATGTTACGAACAAAATGTTCAGTGCTGGACATTTGGTTTTTATAATTAAAAAAAAACTATTTATCAACTTCGAAAACCTTGAACTCTCCCTTTAAAACTGACCTTCATGTCCCTCGTCAGCTGACGTGATCTTATCCAGGATATTCTCCAGCTCAAGGGACAGGCTCCTCTCATTGTTCTACAACAGCCAGGTAAAGGGACTGTTCAAGAGTCAGGGGTATAGTTTGGCAGTGCTTAGGATCCATTTAATTTTGATGCGGATCCGGAACCTGGATCCGATCTGGAAAAAAATGGATCCGAATCCAGGTTATTTCTTTAAAATTTACTGTTTTTTACCATGGCAGAATTTTCAAATTATTTGTCTTATTTTTTCGCTTATTTATATGCAAAACTTTATTAAGCATTCAGAAATTAGGAAATTTTATGTATTCTCTCTTTTTTCAATAGTTCAAATTAGGGGTTTGAGAGTAAACAATTTTTTTGTAGTTTTTGGTTAATATTTTGCCCTTTGGATCCGGATCAAAAAGGCTAAAATCTAGCGGATCCTAAGCACTGAGTGTAAGGGACTGTTCAAGACACTAACTTGTGAACTGAGGATTGAATGTCTACTGTCTAGATATTTGGGAACTTAAGTTCTGCATTTTTTATCAGTTACATATATTTATCTTGGAAAACACTACCAGTCTACCACCCATTTTGTTCAAAAATATAATTTTTTTTAGTTTACAGTGATAACCAGAAAACAATAGAATAGAAAGACGACATTATAGCAGTAATAAAGTACATTTTGATGCTGAAACAAAGCAAAAAACTTTACGATTAAGTCATTATATTACTTTTAAAGTGAATTAGGTCTGTTTACACTGCACGATTGCTGTGTCTCACGTTCATAGACGATTTAAAGTCATAACTTGAGTCTAAAAGTCGACTTCCTATTCCAGAGTTTTTTGGTTATCACAGTATGCTTTTAAAAGTTAGAGTAAGATGCAAAATACTTTTTACCTTTTTTAAATTTTAATTACGTCGTAAAATTTTATTTCTTATTTTTACCTCTCCTAGATTGTAGTCTAGAGCATCATATACAACAACTCCGAGTTCAGCTAATCCAGTCAAACTACTCCTCATACATCTAAACACAGGAAACAAATATTTTCAAAGATTTTGGAGGAAAATCTTTAAAAATTGGACATTAACTGGCAAGTTGTAATCCTTTTTATATATCTTTTACTCAGCGTTTTCATTTATTTTCCATACCTATATCAGTTTTTCTAACATTATGAAGAACAAAATTTGTAACAAAATTAATTATTAACAAAAAATAATATTTAAAGCCATGCTTTTAAAAAATAATTGTCCATCTCAATAAAAGGCTAGATCCGGTCAAAAATAAAATACAGGTTCAAGTAGTATATGGACATACAAGGAGTAAACCACTGAAAGTACAAAAATATGTACTGTTACAAAGTTGTACTTACACTCTGTCCTCTCCTTTGTTTATGTAAGTCCCCTTGTGAACATCTCCGCTCTAAAATAATAACCCTTTTTAAAAAAAAAATTTAATTAATTAATTAAAATAGTTTGATAAGTGTTTAAATAATTCATTTCTCCATTGTTTCTGAAGCAAGAAACCCACATAGGAAAGAAATCAGATTTTTATGACAAAACATAGATATCTTCTTCATCCTTTAACAAAGGTTTTCAGTGTACCAAATTGACACTTTTCACATCAAACTAAAAACTAGTTCGGCTATTTGTCGATAACGTAAATTCTTTTAAAAGAAGATTTTGTGTACGACTGTGCATCTCTTAATATTATATGATCGTTAAGGATCCCAATTGTGGAATCCCAAGATCTCCATCAATGCCTAAAACCCGTTCAATCCGGGACACTGGAATTCATGATTTCTGGGTCATAAGGATTAAAAAAAGAAGGATGTATTCCTTAGTAATAAGAATATCCTGTAAATCTGAGGCGAGATAAAGTCGTGTTACATCCTTCTCCTCAAGTGCACTAAGAAAACACCTCGTTGCCTAAAATAGAGAAAAAAATAAAATGTATAATTTTGTGACTTAAAAACTCTGTTTATTGGATAAAAATAAACAAACAAACAGACAAGCAAAATAAATGCAACTTTGCAGTCAAAAGGGATTAAACAGCAGTTAGAAGGGATTAAACAGCAGTCAGAAGGGGCAAAATAACAGTTAGAAGGGATTTAACAGCAGTCAGAATGGATTAAACAGCAGTAAGAAGGGAATGAATAGCAGTCAGAAAGGATTTAAACAGCATTCAGAAGGGATTAGACAGCAATCAGATGGGATTAAACAGCAGTCAAAAGGGCTTAAACAGCAGTCAAAAGGGATTGAACAGCAGTAAGAAGGGGTTAAATAGCAGTTAGAAGGGATTATACAGCAGTCAAAAGGGATTTAACAGCAGTCAGAAGGGATTAAATAACAGTTAGAAGGGATTAAACAGCGGTCAGAATGGATAAAACAGCAGTCTGAAGGGATTAAACAGCAGTCAGAGGGGATTCAACAGCAGTCAGAAGGCCTTAAACAGCAGTAAGAAGGGACTGAACATCAGTCAGAAGGGATTAGATAGCAGTCAGAAGGGATTAAACAGCAGTCAGAAGGGCTTAAACAGCAGTAAAAAGGAAATGAACAGCATTCAGAAGGGATAAGATAGCAGCCAGAAGGGATTGAATAGCAGTCAGAAGGGATTAAACAGTAGTCTTTAGAAGTTAACTAAGAACTACCGGCTTATCAATTTTTTATATTTTTATGTTTGTTTGTTGTATTCAGTAACCTATATTAGTCAATTCAAAATCACACCTAACTGTTAAACAGAATAAAATATATTCTATTTGTTTTTAACAAAACTAAGTAAAAAGCAGCATGCTGATTGTCAGCTTTTAAGCTTTTTGTCATTTCTTTTAATCTCACTTTGCAAGTTTTCGTTAAAGCTTTTTTTGTTACAGAGTTACCCCAACAGTGTTATTGACTCTAATGAAGATCTGAAATTATTGAAATTTGACTTTCTGAAGTTCTAAATTGGCTCGCCTTCAGAATTCTGTTTTATTGCGTATTTAATGCTTTTTCAAACAAAGACGAAAATTTCAAGCTGCAGGGAACCTTGAGTGTAAGAACAAAGACTGGATTAAATCCGTACAGTCGTCTCTGAAGTTTCATTCTTTATGGGTAACCCTGTATTAAATATTCGAGCTTGGTGTCCAAAACTGAATAAAGGGAAAGCCAAAGAAAGAAAAGAATAGGGAGAGAGGATTTATGAAGATAAGGGGCGTATACAGGGAGGGGGTATTAAGCCTGAGTCAGCTTTAGTCACCCCGGCCCTAGAGAGGTAAAAACTAGGATTTCCAATGGGATTAAGACTCCTAACGGCCACAGGGGCTTTAATCCCCCTGGAAACTAAAAAAAGTCAAGAGCACTGGAATACTTCTGTATAATCCCCTGATGAAGATAGTAAAATAGTGAAGAAAAAGTTGATAAAAAACAATAAGAAAATAAAGGATAAAAAGCACAATAAAAAGATTTTTTTTAAAAATCTAATAAAAGGAAGAATAACATGTACATATATATAACATATATATATATATATATTATATATATATATATATACGTAATACATACTTGTCCACTTTAACCCAATAATTTTCGACTACAGTTTCACCATGTGATTATGTACAAGTGATTTTTGAATTTATGCAGAAGAAAAAAAGAACGGGAATAGACAAATTTATCTCATATCAATTAAAGTTTAAAGAGTACTGTTGTGAATCCGAGTTGTAAATCTTTAAATGTATACTTGAAATTACGCTGTTAAAAGTCCTTTTTTCGTTTATTTCTTGACCCCCCTTGGTTCTTTTTTTCTGATAATTTGGTGAAGATGAAGAAGAAAAAATATCTTCTGAAGCGTGACATTGATATTGCATGATTTCTGCCTTTTAAACATTCTAGACAATATAAACATGTGTTCATAAATTAACAACAAAACATTCTAGACAATATAAACATGTGTTCATAAATTAACAACAAAACATTCTAGACAATATAAACATGTGTTTATAAATTAACAACAAAACATTCTAGACAATATAAACATGTGTTTATAAATTAACAACAAAAAATCGGTTGATTTACATTTTTATATTCGAATTTCATAGGAAGCCTTCGAAATAATTATCTTTCTTAAAGATTTATAAATTAACAACAAAAAATCGGTTGATTTACATTTTTATATTCGAATTTCATAGGAAGCCTTCGAAATAATTATCTTTCTTAAAGATCAGATGGAGCGCTCCCTAGATAACGATCGTTGATCATTACATTATGATCTAATCTGATAACTAACCATTTATTTAAAATCTTTCTGAAAATTTATCATTTCCTAATTGAAAAATGATCAATGTCTGATCTATTTAATTTTGATTTAACAAATAAATGATTATTTAAAAATGATCTGTCATTAAACAAAATATTTACTTAATGAAAGATGAATATTGATTGTAAATGTTTATAGACTAATGAATGGTCATTGACTGATAAATGCCAATTGGTCACTGACTGATAAATGATCATTGACTGATAAATGATCATTGACTGATAAATGATCATTGACTGATAAAGAAAAGTTGTATGATCGCTTGAAATGATCTACCTGAAAAATGATCGCCCATGCTTGCTGTTCGTTGAGGGGTGCGGAGAAAGATTGGAGAATATCAGAGAGCTTGAGACAACCAAAGCTATCTGAACACAAATTATATCTTAATAACTTTATAACATAACAATACAGGAGAAATAACAGAATCAAAAAACTAAATAAAAAAATCATATCAAACTGAACAGAGCCACAAATTATAATGATTTCAAAATATGCATTTATGTGACGAATCTTTTCTTCCAGTGATAAATAAAAAATGAAAAGTAGGAAAGTAAATTTAGTAATATTTAGAGTAAAATATCCAAATTTAATGGATAAGTTTCAACAAATCCAACCCAAACAATGAAATAATAATGGAAATAATTACCTAGGGTAAGCTGCTTCCATTCCTTCTTCGGCATTTTCACTGTCTGTATATCAAACATTCAATCAATCAATCAATCAAGTCTGAAAAATATTTTTTTTCTATTTTAATCCTGCGTAAATTCTTTTTTCCCCCAGTAAATAAATAATTTAACATGTCAACGTAAAATGTAAATGAGAAAAGGTGACGCACGGTAGAACAAAGTTATTTTTGACAACTTAAAGGGAGTATTCGCAAAAATGAAAGGGAGTATAGGATGATTAAAGGGACTGTCAGCATAAGTTCTTAAGAAAATTTAACTTATGAAAGCAAATTTGGGATAATTGGTTTACTTCTNCATATTCATATTCAGGAAGAAAAATGGTATTCCTTATAATAATAATAATAATGATAATAAAAGAGCTTCCTTATGAAACATTATTTGTAAAAATTAAAAGAAAATTGTGAAATTTTCTTTCACATCTTCCATTAAAAATTATTTATCTAAAGAGACAGTGGGCCTCAAGTGACCCTCTATACAAAAATGACACTCTAGAGAAAGGTTCACAACGGTACCCTTAACAGCTTTGTCTGATCAAGTTTGAACCATTAATGATCAGATAAACGTTTCAAGGTTACCGTTTTTACATCTTTCCATTGAAACTCACTTGAAATTACGCTTACAGTCCCATTAATTTTGAATTATTTAATTATTAACTTAAATTTCACAAATGTTTTGATTGATGTTTTGCCTAAAGCATACTCTAGTTAACTGCTCTAAATCCCACACTCTTATCTGAAACAATTATTTTTATTTTGATAGATAGATAGATAGATAGATAGTGTAGAGAGGTGAACACATTTTTATACAATATTATAAATCAAAATTGCACAATTTAAGGACTAGATTTGTTTTTCAAACAATATTGTACGCATGCTGTAGACCAGTGCAGAGTTTACGCAAATGCGTACAATATGTACAACATAATGCGTATTGGTACAATTATATGGAGTGCAAATTCTTAGTGTTAAACAGCCATAAAAGATGATCAAGAGTTGAGTGAAGGTTTGTAAAAATTATTTTAGTTCATATTTTAACTCAGTTTCTTAAAGATTGATGCATCGCACCGCCACCCCACCTACTCTTTCAAAAACGGAGAATTTAAAGAAAAAATATCGTTAATCCAGCTCCTAGAGATAAAAAGGAAAGTATCATAAATCAATTTTTTTGAGAAATGATGTCACTAAGCTTTATTAACTGTTTTTTAACAATAACTAGAAAGATACGTAAGAGAAGTATGTATTTGAAGGACGTAAACAGAGAGGGGGGGGGGGGAACTGTGACCCTACATCCCCAGATCCCTTTCTTCCCTATTGAAAAAAAAACACAAAAATGTGTTACCCTAGGATCCCATGGCCCCTTCCCCTATTCTAGATTAAATCCTCTAATTTAAGCTTCTTTAGCTTAGCATATTTATAAGTGTATAGGTTAAATAATTTTTATTTTTATTTGCTTACACAATAAACATTTAAATCAGTTTCCTATCAAATCTAATTTTATAAAGGTTGCTTCCATGAAGTGGGATAATTACAGCACAGACAGGATTATCCAAGGAGCATCAATAAGCATGACAATCAAATAAAGACTGTCGTGTTATGGGATTTCCAAAATGTGGTCAGCATCTTCAAAACGTAATAACTTTTTGTGGAATTAATAACTTTGTTTTAAAACTCCAATATTTGTCATCCTTAAAAGAGGGTAGACCACAATTTCAAAACCTAACACGTACAATCTTTCTTAGACATTTAATCAAAGTAAATTTTTTAAAATATTAACTTCCCACCCCCTCCTCCTCTTTCCCTCTATGTTAAAAAGCTTAATCTATTAAATAAAAGTTGCGTTTTCTGACAATATTAATTCCTTTAAAACAGGCTGATTTTTTCAACAATTTTCATCGAATCCCGCTTATCTGAAACCTTATTTAAGCAGGGTCCCGCTGAAACCATCTCTTTACGAAGAAATTTCATTTATAAAAATTTGCTTTAGTAGAAAATAAGTATTAACATTTTCATCAGGCACTTGACTTCATTTGCAAAGTTATCACATTTCAAATGAAAATGTTCTGCTGATTTAAGAACATAAATAAAACTGTCTTTAGTTGAGTATTAAGAAATATAACGAGGTCTCAAGGAATTATATGTGAATCAAAAAATCAAATGGTCAATTAGTCCAAAAAAAATCAATTGATCAATAAATAAATAATGCCTTTTCATAAAATAATTATAGCATTTTAATTAAAAAAGTGAAAGATGCCGTTTATAATAAAAATAAAAAACGCGATGCTTTTTTAAAAATTCAATCAATAGTCAACAGTACAAAAAAGGACTTCTATTTGAACTGCTCTGTAAAAGCGTCCAAGGACTCCTATTTGAACTGCTCTGTTAAAGTGTCCAAGGACTCCATCAGTTTCTTCTCTTCTTCAGCCGAAGACTTGGTCCAGGCCAAGGGAAGATGTTTAGCCACTGGAACTCTATCTTGCCTGAACAAAACAACAATTTTGAAATCACTACTATACATTACAATAAATACTAAAAAAAACTCAAATTTTCGGGGGATAAAAAAAACGAAAGCTGAAAAACCTTTTTTTCTAAGAAAATCTTGGATTTTTTATCTTAAAAATGATTTTACTCTTGAATAGCTCGATTCTAAAAAATTCAACTTTTGACAAATTCTTTTTAAGAACTCCATAAGATTTTCAACTAACCAAAATCCTTTCTACCAGAAAAAGTCTAAATCTGAGGAAAAATGAAAAATCCTAATCCTAAAAATTGTGTGAAAAAACTGACCAAAACTGTCCGCTGGGTTGTTTCTCCTTGAGTGAGTCGACAACTGCCAACCATAACATCGTATCTGCTCCTTGGCCCACTGTACGCAGCTTGTCTCCCATCTTAGTGTGGAAATCTGAACAAAAATGTTAAAGAGACTGTCATTGTGATTTATGACCCTCCTTTTATAGCTTGTTGTATATCCATCGTCCGATTCATAACGGTTCTCGTCATCGTCCATATTAGCGTGAAAATCAAAGAAAAATCAACAAGATGGACTTTTCTTTAAGTAAGGGTGAAACTGTTTAATTGAACATGTCAAATCCTTTTTGCACCAGCAAAATATCATACAGTAGCAATTTAGAAGCAACATTTGTAGAAGAAAAAAATAGAAAAAAAAACAAAACGATTTGAAGACACTGCGAAGATATGGAAACTGGAAAGGTTGATTTATCAATTTTTTTTTCAAAACATGTATATAAAGATGCACTTGAACTAATTTGATCTGAAATTGCATAACTGGTTTGTAATTTGTTTACTGGTAAACGTGTCAGGAAAAATGTTGTTCTAAACTTAGACTTTTAGATAATCTAGAGTTATACATGTTATCAATTCTTGATGAGCAACACGTTCTATCTTAAGAAATTAAATCTAAATATTAAAATTATCAAATGTCATATTCCGTAATTTGTCCGGAATATTGTACGGAATTATGTAGTTTATAATGTATTTTATTATGTAATGAATAATGTACGGTATAATGAACGGAAGAATGTACTGAATAATGTACGGTATAATGAACGGAAGAATGTACTGAATAATGTACTGAATAATGTACGGTATAATGAACGGAAGAATGTACTGAATAATGTACGGTATAATGAACGGAAGAATGTACTGAATAATGTACGATATAACAAACGGAAGAATGTAGTGAATAATGAACGGAAGAATGTAGTGAATAATGTAAGGTATAATGAACGGAAGAATGTACTGCATAATTTACTGAATAATGTACCAAATAGTGAACAATGTACGGTATAATGAACGGTAAAATGTACTAAAAATGTACTGAATAATGTACGGAATTAACGGTAAAATGTAGTGAAAAATGTACTGAATATGTACGGTATAATGAACGGAAAAATGTACTGAATAATGTACGGAATGACTGCATCCTGGACAAAGAAAAGTTTTAATAGAGGGGATGAAGGGCCTATTTCATTTTTTCATTATTTTTGAGGTTTATATCTTTCAGGGGGGGGGGGGNCCTCATTTACCCTTAGAGGGTCTGTAAGCGTAATTTCAAGTAACCATTTCAGCCTCCAAGCAAAGGTGGCTATGTACCGATTCTCATCGGTACCCTTAAAATCTTTAGCTGGTCAAGTATGAATTAGATATCACTTTTTATAATTTTAATTGTCATTTTTTAAATTGTAGTTTCTATCCTAAGTGACCTGCGCATAACTACTGCAGTAAACAATTGGGAATTATCAGAAAAAAATACTTTTAAACCGAGGAAAACGACACTAGTTCCCAAATTTTAGATCAGAAAAATGTTTCAAGGGTATTATTGTGAATCGGGCATCGGCATCTCTGTACGGAGGATAACTTAAAATTGTTGATACAGTCCCTTTAATATACTCCTATTTACCTGATGATACAATGACGACTCTAGGATCTGAACTCTTCTTCAACAGATCAATCAAACCTTGATCAATATCAGTTAGTTTACTAAACCTATCAGGCCAATCGATCAATCAATTAATTAATCAATTATCTACAGGGTGTCCCACATCATATTAGACCGAGAACGGGTCTAATTAGAAAATTTCATTAGAATGAATCATTTTGAAAAATAACAAGGCTTATATAAGAATTTTCTTGCGGAAAATAATAAGTTTTTCGAGTATTAATGGTTTATTTTGGTGTTAAAGATTGGAGATAATCTGATATGATATGGGACGCTCTGTATAATCAATCCATGATTATCCATAATTATCCATAATAATAATCCTACAGTTATAATATGAGTTCCCGGAGTGTAAGTTCTTACCTACAGTAATAATATGAGTTCCCAGAGTGTTAGTTCCTACCTACAGTTATAATATGAGTTCCAAGAGTTCTAGTTCCTGCCTACAGTAATAATATGAGATCCCAGAGTGTTAGTTCCTACCTACAGTAATAATATGAGTTCCCAGAGTGTTAGTTCCTACCTACAGTTATAATATGAGTTCCAAGACTGTTAGTTCCTACCTACAGTAATAATATGTGTTCCCAGAGTGTTAGTTCCTACCTACAGTAATAATATGAGTTTCCAGAGTGTTAGTTCCTACCTACAGTAATGACTTGAGTTCCCAGAGTGTTAGTTCCTACCTACAGTAATAATATGAGTTCCCAGAGTGTTAGTTCCTTCCTACAGTTATAATATGTCTGACCGGGCTAGCCCGGCTGGGTCAATATACAAATAGTTAAGATAATAATATTATTAGTACAGATAGCGAATTAGAATTGCACATCATGGTACAATATACTTCATGAGTTCCCAGAGTGTTAGTTCCTACCTAAAGTAATAATATGAGTTCCCAGAGTGTTAGTTCCTACCTACAGTAATAATATGAGTTCCCAGAGTGTTAGTTCCTACCTAAAGTAATAATATGAGTTCCCAGAGTGTTAGTTCCTACCTACAGTTATAATATGAATTCCAAGAGTTTTAGTTCCTACCTACAGTTATAATATGAGTTCCAAGAGTGTTAGTTCCTACCTACAGTAATAATTTGAGTTCCCAGAGTGTTAGTTCCTACCTACAGTTATAATATGAGTTCCAAGAGTTTTTGTTCCTACCTACAGTTATAATATGAGTCCCAAGGGTTTTAGTTCCTACCTACAGTTATAATATGAGTTCCAAGAGTGTTTGTAGCAAAGTTCTTCTCTAATCCGTCTTCTTGCAGTTCTCTAGTGTTCACCATACACCCTGGGTACAAAGGTTATTGAGCACACTGTAAACAAAGGTTATAGTGTACATTGTGTACAAAGGTTATACTTTTAGTTATACATTGTGTACCTAGGTTACTGTGTATACTGTTAACAAAGGTTGTTGCGTAAATTATCTTTTTGCGTATTTACGGGTATATGGAATATTTTCAGATTTTTACTATTTACTCGTCTATAATATAAAACATGAATAATCTAATTTGATTAGCCTCAATTTTGATTGGGGAACTAGGTAAACCAAGATAGTGTTCTTAGCTTGGTTTAAAAATTCCAAGTTGGGTAGGTTGACAAAGATTAGTTTCCAAGCAAAGCTGGGTTCTAAAGCTAGTAAATAAATAAAAGTACTATTTTTAGTGTGAAGTACAAATAATTAAATAAAACAAAGTTTATTTGTTTGATTCTGAACCTGCATTGTTGATCAGTACATCCAATTTTTCATTCTCCTCTCCAAACTTCCTAATCAAGCAATCATTACAAATCTTTTTTTTCAATTCATCTCTATTTTTAAGAAACGATAAGAGAAAACAAGAAACCTTGGGTTGAGACGATAGTGTATCTTTCGACCTACGCCAAATCCGCTATACTACACATACGAACTACTAGCACGTGGTTTTACAGCTGCTAGGACTTGAGGCCGCAGCGCCCGGCTTCCCAAGCATGTCCTAACCGCGGCGCTCAGACCATAAACTGTCTTAAACTAACCTAACCCTCAAATAATACAAAAATAAACAGCTGGCGTCGGTCCGATATTGCAGTAGGAAGTTAGTAGGTCAGAAGTTCAGTAGGGGGGGATGTTGCATATAGACGATGAAACATTACCGTTGAGGCAAATCAATCAAATGAGGATGAACAAGAGAGATTGAAAGTAAGAAAATTAAAACTTTACCGTATATACTCTAAGGAAAAAGAAAGAGAAGAAACGGAAGAATAAATAATGAAAAAAAAAAAACAATGTAAAGTATAAATACTTCTGGGTCAAGCTATATCAAGAAAATGAAAATGAACATTGGGAGAATGAAAGAAAGAAATTAAAGAAAACAAATCAAGGTTTAAGGACCAACCTTGTAAACGCATGAACACTCTTGGGTTGAGACATATCAAGAATATGCAGATGAACGTTGGATGAGCCCGTGGCCTCCATAATCTCAGCTTTTGCTGCTTCCCCATACTGTGGATTCCTACAGTAACAATATTATATGAGATATTGCTTTACATTCAAATTTTCCATTTTCTAACTTTTAGCTCTACCTCTCATCAATCATAGTGCCAAATTTACCATCAACCAAAGGTGAACACTATCGTTCCAAGGAGGAATTCAGCCCTACCCCTTTTGCCCCTGTGAAGTTGAAAATTTTTAGCAGCCCCCCCTCCCTCGAAAAATCCTGCATACGCCCGTGCTCCTTCTACAAACCTGCAGACTAAATGAACAGTCCCTCCTCGCTTAGCAATCTCAAGGGCAGTCTCTTTTCCAATACCACTGTTAGCACCTTTGCAGCAAATAATAAAGTGAACAAAATCTATTGTACTGCAGCACATTTTAATGTTTAAAAAAATCAATCAAGAAACTTAAGTGATATAGTAAACAAAAGTTAATGTGCTGCACATAAAAGTAAATAAGGATGAAGCAAGAGCTAATGTAGAAGACTTAGAGTAAACAGTTAACAAGAATGTAAACAATATCTACTGTACTGCATCAGTGCATAATAGAAGTAAACAAACATGTAAATACAAGCCTTAGAGGGCGCTTCGCGCCCATATACTAAATTAATTATGAACATATTCTCTTTGTGTACATCGTAAAACAAAACAAAAATAATTTGCGGATTTTCACAAAAAATTTCGTGGATTTTCAAAATTTTCAAAAATTTTATGAAGATCGAATTTTGATGGAGACAAATATTTGAAATTTTGATCATTCATAAACCTTCCCTGGGGCTCCGTGAGGTCCCAAAAAAAATATGGGCCCGATCGGTTCAGCCGTTTTGACGTTTATTGGATACAAACAAACATACAGACAAACAAACAAACAGACAGACAAGCCAAATTTATACATAGAAGCTGGTGTACTGCACTTTATAAGAAGAAAACATGCAAATTCAAGTGTTCTGCACTATAATTAATATTAAGCATATAAACAACATGGTGTACTTTCAAACTCAAATAGCGTAAATTACAAATATAATATAATTGATACCTGTAATCATAAAAGATTTCCCATCACACTTAACATCGAGATCGTCTGCCTTGAAATGCTTCGCTGCAGCTGCGTAACCACCTGTACAAACAATGCGTCAGAAACGCCATATACGCAAATAGCAATACGTAAAATTAAGTAAATTATGTTTACTAATTTGCATTATCGACGCATTACGCTATTAGTGCAGACCTGAAGTGTACTCCTTCGACCCCTTCATAAACCAAACAACATTTCGAAATAACGACATTGTTAAAAATCTGAAACAAAATGCGTTGAAATACTCTACAATCATATTTAACGCGTGGCCCAATTAATAACAACTTCACGGTAACGTAAGATATGTGTAATGCTCACCAAATTACCAAAAAAGATTAAAAAGTTGTGCAATTCTCTGTGGTTTTATAAGCCTAGGGGCGACGGGCGTAGAAAACATTTGACATTCAATTCTATGATTCAACAGTTGGGTTAAATGTTCCGCGGCATTATAAATATAAACAGTTGAGGAAGCTTTATATAATGATTATATATTATTAATTAGTAAAGGCAAAATGTTATGGGAATCATTGTATATTTTGAAATTAGGCATTTATCTATTTGTCATCAAATTTATTGTAATAAAATTATTTCGTTTAAATTTTAAGAAAAGTGTCCTTAACTGTTTGAATGTTCGATGAATTCTGTCGTCTTTATTCCGCGTATTTCTGCAACTTTTTCTCTCTCGATCAGCTGATAACTGATTAGCTGTTCCGTTAGGTCTGACGCTGGACGTAATCTACGCAAACTCATTCAACAAAGTTAATACCTTATTAAAATTAAAATTTCAGTTATTTCGTACAAGAAGTACTATGCTTGGTGAGCCCCCATCAATTTTGAACATGAAATTATTTTTTCTAATTTTCGGGCATTCTAGTGCCTAGCCTAGCTATAACCATAACTGTGACCGCAGCGCTCGGCCCACTATGTGGCCTATTTGTTTGGTCCTTCAATCTGTTCCATCCAAACTACGTGGGCCAGATATTCTCCTAGCGCGGCCCAAATTGAAATAGTAATGTTCTTAAAACATTAAGTTTTATGAATAATGAATTTAGGTGTGACTATATTTGTAAAAAAGATCGTGCATCCAAAAATTTTGAATTAATATAATTATTATTACCTTGTATGGTCCACTATTCCTGTTAATTTTATCTTAGCAGACTTTTAAATTAACACATTTCAGAAGTAATTATGCTGAAAATGCATGGGGGTGATGACACTTCCAGTGATACTGAGGACTATGGGGAAGATATTAGGTAAGTAATCCTTTTTCATAATTTAAAATATTCTTTAAATAAAGTTTAATTTTTAAGTTGCATGTTCGTTTATTAGTCTTAAATTTTGTAATTATTTTTTCGACTTGAAATTATCTTATCACTGAAAGTTTTAAAGATTTTTTCTGGGAAATTTCATTGGTTTTCTTAACATTTTTTTCTTTCTTAAATATTTGAAATATTCTCCAAACTTAAGAATTTTTATTGAAATTTTTAAATTATTGTTAGTGATTCCCCTAATAAACTTTGCTATGACTGCAATTAGAAAAAAAATTCTAAGGAATTATTACTAATATTAGTTTAATGTTGTTTTCCATTTTCAACTTTTTTCTATAATTCAGAAAGTTTTATTTCTGAAATTGTCTCAAGCAAAAATTTTATCTTATCTTCAAATGTTGAAAAGGATGCGGTCACGGTATCGACGGCGCCCGTTTCCTACTTCACCCAAACCATTCGGCGGCGCCAGACCAAAGGTGAGAACTTTTTTTCTCAAATTATTTTTAGTTTCAAATTTTTAAAGTTCAATTATCATTCTGAATTTTTGTTCTTATTCTGAAAATTAAAATTTAAATAAATGTGTTTTAGGAACATTTTGAAGATCACATTCAGTCGAGAACCATCAGAACGCATTCTCTGGTAATTATTGTTCAACAATTTTTTTGCGTCAATGTTATGTTTTTCTACGCTAAGACAATTATTCACATTTTATTCACCATTAAGATATGGCGTACAAACCTTTATTTTGCGTTTTTCTATTTTAAAGACGTTTTTAAAATCTACAGTGAGAACCATAAATCTTTGGAATAGGAAGACGACTGTTAAACTCAAATTATGACTGGTTTTGTATAGTCTAATAAACATGAAATTCAGCAATTATGCAGTACCCGTATCACTTGATAGACTGATTTGCAAGCCACTAATAACATGAAATACAAAAAGAATTCCTTAAATTTCGTCTTCCTGTTCCACAGTTTTATGGATCCCACTGTTCGATTTTAATGTTTTAAAGTTAATTAATTTGTCTAGGATACTAGACACCCAACAGCTACAGACAATAAGATAACTCTGGTAGTGGAAGATACAAGGTTAGATTTTATATTGAAAAAAAATCCAAGAAAAATCGGGGTTTTATTTTCTTTCCTAATTTTATATTTAATTACATTTTTCAGATTTGTTGTTAATCCTTCATTGTTTATCGCTCAGCCGGATACCATGCTAGGTAAATATTCACCAATTTAGAAGGAAAGTTATTTTACATGTAGCCCCTTTTTTGTAAATCATGAAAAATAATATTAAAAAAATAGTAAAAGATTTCGCAGATCTTTTCAGTTACTTCGGAGGATTCCTTAAAAATCAAATTTTATTTTCGCTTGTTGACGTTGACGTTGACGTTGACGTTGACGTTGACGTTGACGTTGACGTTGATATTTGTTTAGGCCGAATGTTCTCTGGTTTGGACTATATTCAGCCAAACAATAGAGGTAAGAAGAAAAAATAATAATAATAATAAATAGATTATGTTTTTAATGTTAAGAACTCGGATGAATACTGAAAATTTCATCTAAAATTCCTTTTGTGTGAGAACCGTTTCGTTTACCAAAAACATGTTCTCAATTTGTGAAAGTCCGACTGTATACCACATTTTTTGGATTTCCCTGTTTTAGTTTTAAAGAAAAAACTTTTTACTATGGCCAGATCAAGGAAAATTGTATTTTCTGTTGAAACCTTTTTTAAGGCGAATATGAAATAGCGGAAGGTACGACTGCATCAACGTTTAGTGCTATACTGGATTATTATCAGGTCAGAGTTAAAACTTGAAATTAAATAAATAAGTTATACATAAGCATTAAATTACGGCCCAGCTCTCATGGTAATTTCCTAAATCCGTCATTATGTCCTAGCTGCAGAACTCTGACCAAAAATTATCTCAATTTTAATCAAACCCTAGATATTTATCATTTTCAGAGGTCACATAGTTCAATGTTAGGGGGGGGGCCAGCTTTTACAGGATGTTTTTTTCCTGAATTGTTAAACAAAAACTAAATCAATTTCAATATTTATTTATCTATCTATCTCTAGACGGGTCTGATAAATTGTCCTCCTCACTGTAGTATATCTATCTATCTCTAGACGGGTCTGATAAATTGTCCCCCTCACTGTAGTATATCTATCTATCTCTAGACGGGTCTGATAAATTGTCCTCCTCACTGTAGTATATCTATCTATCTCTAGACGGGTCTGATAAATTGTCCTCCTCACTGTAGTATAGCTGAACTGCGAGAAGCCTGCGACTATTTTCTTCTCCCTTTCAGGTAGTTTTTTAAAATGTATTGTTATTCCTTTTTAGGTTTAGTTATTTGTGACTAAAATTGTTATGTATTACTGATTGCAGTATCTATGATTTTTATATCAAATTATCCATCTATCCTCTATTTGTCTATCTTTTCTTTCTGTTTAGTGCAACTACAGTAAAATGTCAGAATCTACGAGGTCTACTCCATGAACTGAGTAATGAGGGTGCTAGGGAACAGTTTGATCAGTTCCTTGAGGATCTTATTCTACCAGAGATGGTAATAAATATATTGAAAAGGGACTGTGCATGATTGAGAAATAAATAGTATCAAGAATTAGGAAATTAAAAGCGTTCATAAACTAGATAAGGAAGTAATGAATTAGGAAATGAAGTGTTTATGAATTATTAAAGGGTGTGTTAAAGTATTTTTAAGGGGTGTGTTCATGAATTATTAAAGGGTATGTTCAAGATTTATTAAAGGGTATGTTCAAGAATTATTAAAGGGTATGTTCAAGAATTATTAAAGGTTATGTTCAAGAATTATTTAAGGGTATGCTCAAGAATTATTAAAAGGTATGTTCAAGAATTATTAAAGGGTGTGTTCATGAATTATTAAAGGGAGTGTTTATAAATTATTGAAGGATGTGTTCGAGAATTATTAAAGGGTGTGTTCAAGAATTATTAAAGGGTGTGTTCAAGAATTATTAAAGGGTGTGTTCAAGAATTATTTGTGTTCAAGAATTATTAAAGGGTGTGTTCAAGAATTATTAAAGGGTGTGTTCGATAATTATTAAAGGGTGTGATCAAGAATTAGGAAAGAAAGTGTTCAAGAATTAGGAAAGAAAGTGTTCAAGAATTACGCAAGTGTTATGAATAAGGAAAGAAAGCGTTCAAGAATTTTGAAAGTGCTATGAATAAGGAAAGGAAGTGTTCAAGAATTAGGAAAGTGGGTGATTATAAATAAAGAGACTAAATGTTTAAGAGCTATGAAAGGGAGTGTTCAAGAATTAAGAATTAAAGTGTTCAAGAACTAGGAGGGGAATGTTCATAAATTAGGAATTGATGCGTTAATAAGTATTGGAAAATGGGTGTTCCTAAAGAATAGGAAAGAAATATTCAAGAGATAAGAAAATATTGTTCTTAGGTTAAGAATGGGAGTGATCAGGATTTCAGAAATTGTGTAATAATGGTGGTCATGATTTAGAATAAGTAAAGCGTGTCTGAATTAGGAAAATTCTGGGTGGGGGGTATAGCATAGCAAATTAAATTTTGGCGGGGAAATATTAATATTAATTTTGGCAAAATAATTTTTTAGTTCGATTATTTTAGAAATTTCATATTTAATTTGTTCGTTTTACTTTAGATCGTTTTTAAACAAATCCCAACCCTACTCTCTAGCACTAGAAATATATCATTTTCTTCTCAATATATTTCGCCAAAAACTTTGGCATCATCAGGAGTTTGTCCTTACTCTTTTGAAGAGTATTGAATTGAGTATTGAATTTGTTCGTTAAGGTTGAGTGTGCAACCAGAGGGGATAGAGAGTGTCACATCGTCATTCTCTTAGGAACACAATCAATCAATCGATATATTTATATCAAATATTTATCATTTAAATTAAATGGATCTTTCAACAATTCAAAAAATCAAATAGATGTTTATATTATTTAAAATCAATAATTGAATTCTGTACACAAACCTTATCCCAGTCTTTGCTCTATACTTCTTTTTGTGACACAATAGTATATGATTTAAGATATACCCACCTACCCCCCCCCCCCCCCCCCCCCGGGATAAACGAATGAAAAATTGGACATCAAAAGCCAAGTTTTTTCATCCTTGTTTCAAAAAAATATTTTTTCCCCTAAAAATCATACTTTACTTCTTGAGAAAACAAATATTGGAAGAAAATATACATCCCTGACTGTACATAGAACAGAGGTTATTTACGAAACCATTATTAATTTATTTACCTGATTGTGGTGTACCCTGTGCAGAGGAGGATGCTATAGATTGGGATGAAGATTTTCCACCTCAGATGGGGGAGGAGTATAGTCAAACCATCAAAAGTACATCCATGTACAGGTATAGGGTCATAAAGTACATCCATGTACAGGTATAGGGTCATAGAGTACATCTATGTACCAGGTCGAGTACGTAAAAACCATGAAGAGTACATCTATGTATTGTTCAGGTATAGGAATTAGTAAGGACATCTATGTACATTTTGCAAGGCCGGGTACATTAAAACCATCAAGAGTACATCATGTACTGAGAGTTTATTAAATACATCTATTTATGTACAGGTGTAGTGTCAAAAGTACTTCTATGTACAAGGTCTAGTACGTAAAAACCATCAAAAGTACATTCATGTACAGATAGAGGTCAAAAAGTATTGGCAACCCATCAGAAGTATTAAACTGTACGGATAAAGTTCAAAGATAATATAAAAATCATCATGGAGTGCATAAATATTGGTATGTACACTGTACAATATATTGTAATTCAAAGAATACCATATTAAATTGAGTATATAAATTAAATTCACAAAAAAGTAAATCAATATAGCCATCCATAGTACAAAAATATTTATTTAGATGAAATATTACGATTATTTTAAGATGTTTATTGTATATACAACAGAAATTGTTCTAGGTTTTTCAAATATGTTGAGAACAGAGAACAGGCCAAATCTGTGCTAAGAGAACGTGGATTGAAAAAGGTAGTTTTTTTTCTTCTTTTTATCCATAACCATGAAAGGACTTCAAAGTATAGTTTATGTTTAAACAACTTCAAAATATACTTCAGACACTTGAAATGCGCCTAAAACTTCCTTTTGCCACATCAGCTGTTTGAAGTACTGGCCCGGCCGCGTCTGTTTCATTATAGTCATACTCATGATTACCTGCAACTAAAAACTTCTTTATTTCTTTGCCAAATCAATTAAAAAGCCATTTTAAGACCACATTCAAAGCATACAAGTTGGGGTTGTCTTATTCAGAGTTTCAAGTCGTCTTGACAGTCTCCTCATTTGTATTTAATTAATTTAACGTAATTGCTTCCGACATTTATCATTAAAAATAATTTCTAGGTTAAACTTGGAATAGAAGGTTACCCAACACACAAGGAGAAGGTTAAGAAACGGCCAGGAGGACGGGCTGAGGTATTCATTTATATTTATCTAATTGTTTGTTAGTTTGCTTAGATTTTTGTTTGTTTTGTTATTTATTTATTTAGGCAATAATCAATAATTATTTCTGTATATCGCTTGTCTTGGTGTTTGGTTGTTTAGATATGTAATTAAGCATTAATCATTTCTTTATTCATTTGTTCGTTTTTTTTTCTTCATGTATTTATTTATTCATCTGTTTATTTTCTTATGTTATCTGTTATGTTTACTTGTCCATTGATATTGATTTAATGAATGATTGATTTATTGATTGGTTGATGATTGATTGATTGATTTAATACTGATTATTATATTTATTATAGTGTGTGAAAAGTAAGTCTGTGACCAATCTTGCCGAAGCTGCCGCTGATCCACCAATAAACGGTGAATATAATGATAATAATGATATAATAATAATGGTTTAGAATTTTTACCACCTTCCTTATTACACTTTTTACTGGATCCGAATCCGTAAGAATATGGGGGTCCACAACTCCGAATCCAAATGGCAAAATTTCAAAAAATTCTTTTTCCATTCATCAATTATTATTATTAAAGAAAATTGCTGGGGTTGTTCCTGGCCCCAGGCAATCCCACCCTTCAGCATCACCCCTATCGATACTTATTTTTATCACGCCTGGGGCAGGCGGATTAGTAATGGCAAATCGAGTTTCTGCAAAAACAAATAGTGAACACCAAAAGGAAATCAGCAAAAATTCAGATCCGGATCCGCATCAAAATAAAATTACTGGTTGTTGATATGTTGCTAAATCTATAAAAGTCTTTTTATTTTTAAATTCTAAAATATTGTCTTATATATAACTTAGTATTAAATTATTAAATTATTGTATCTATTTAGGTGTAGTACAAGCTTTTGATCAGATACAAGGTCTGGGAGGTGTTCAAGTATTCGAACCTGTGCAGGGTGGACCTCCATTCGAGCCCATTCAGATGCTATCTGGAGGTCATGCTTTCGAGCCCATTCAAGGATTTGTTGGGGGCCAAGCATTCGAGCCAGTTCAAGGGATCGGGGAGGGACAGGCCTTGGTCCAGGGTCCATCAAATGACCAGATTTTGGAACCGTTGGTCCAGGGTCCATCACAAGACCAGCTTCTAGAAGCACAAGGTAAAATGCTTAAGTACGGTGACATTTGCAAAAAAAAAACCATTTCCTCGATGAGAATAACTGAACTTAAATCCAAATAAATTCAATATTCATATAACTGTTGTGAATGATAAACTAATGATTGCGAAGAAGGATAAGTATTTCTACTCCTGTTCTTATCTCAGACTGAGCTGAAAACTTTGGAAATGTGGATATCGAGATCCCTGCTTGATCTCTTTGTATCCAGGAAAGTGAAGAAATTCAACAACTTAAGAGTGGGGTTTGGAGAAACCTAAACAGCCAATTAGATTCCGGGAAATTTTGAAATTTTGTGCGTGCTATCAATGTGAGAACTTTCATTAATCCAGCAGGGATTCCAAAAGAGATGATTAAAAAGAAATCAAAAGTGTCTTATAGTGGATACAGAAATTTAGCAATCGGGACTAAGGGTATCCAATTCTAAAATTTTCAGCTCAGTTTGCATATTTAGATCTTCTTCTTGGTAGATTTGTTCGACAAAATCCGATTCAATGCCAAGTTTTAATCAATTAATTTAATTAAATAATAACTTTAGATCTCCAAACTCACATGCTTTAAATCTTTCAGGATCTGACCCTGCCCTACAGCCTGGTGCAGGAGGTGGAGCTGGAGATGGAGATGGAGCTGGTGATGGAGCCGGAGGTGGAGCAGGGGGAGAAAATAAATAATTTGTTGCATCACACCTCCCCCCAATCCACGGTCCCTTCTCAACCTCAACCTATTGTACCAGTATTGATCTATTTAGTTTATCTTTAACTTAATTATTAGTGTATGTACATTGTACATTCACACTTCACAGTACTCTATGTTGTACACTGTACATTGTGTATTGTGTATAATGTACATATAACAGTGTGTATGTTTTTAACTTTGTATACTGCACTGTACATTGTTTATGTACTGTATACTGTACACTTTACAGTGTGTATATGTGCCGAATGTTGTACATTGCACGATGTACAGTGAGTGATTCACCGACATAGGGTCAAACGACCTAGGGTCAAATGCCATAGGGTCAAACGACATAGGGTAAAACGATATAGGGTCAAACGACATTGGGTAAAACGACATTGGGTAAAACGACTTAGGGTCAAACGACAAACGGTCAAAAACGCGACATAGGGTCAAAAAGTGCGACAAGCGGGCAAAATTTCATTTAGACTATTTTTGCCATCGGCCCCCTAACCTGTCCTAGCCACAGTGCTCGGCCCAGAAATTGTCTTAACCTAACCAAACCTAACCCTGAAAATAAAACATAAAATATTTTTTCCCATTTTAACCATTGTATCTTTTGACCATTTGTCGTTTGACCCTAGGTTGTTTGACCCTAGGTCGTTTGACCCTAGGTCGTTTGAGCCTTGGTCGTTTGACCCTATGTCGATGAACCCAGTGATAGTATTGTAAAATTCATGTAAGAAGCAGCTTTTTCAGATCTGTTTTTGATTAGGGACCTGCTCTTAATTGTTAACAGTCGATGGCTGCGATAAAGCCAATATCGCCTTGTATTTATAATATTATTACAAAGTTTAGTGACTAGGCAAATTTAGATAATTCCCTTGGCTTGATATTTTATCCGGTTGTTTAGCGTTCAACATTTTGCTTTCAGTTGGCTTTACAAAGCATTGATAAGATAGCATGACAAAATTCCTTACAAAAAAATACTTAAAGAACATTTATTTTGAAATATGCCAAATTTTATAAGTCTTACAGGGGGGGGGGAGGTTTAATCCAAAATTTACTTAACTAAATTTACACCCGTTTCTGCCAGATCATAGAATCTAGAGGTATGATGAGAAAGTTTATTTTGAAAGGGGATATTTTTCAGGAAAATTCATACTTACATTATTCGATTTAAATACATTAGAATTCTATTCTAGGTGGAACTGTAGAATGTAGAATTAGATAGTAAAAAAAATACGTCAAAAGAAGCCAAAAACAGATGATCCCTAAAAATTTGGGGAAAAATTTGTTTGTCAATATGTTGCAGAACTGGTGCATACACTTTTGTAATATGTGAAACTTTACATATTTGCTTACTGCAGTTTCTCTATAATTTTGGTGTCCAAACTAGTGTCTTCTTAATTAATCCACTTATATCCTGCATCACCATCTCGACTTTTTCTTTGACACAGAATAAGATATTTTTAAGAATTTTAATCATATAATTAAAAAATTTTAAATCTAATATTTCAGCAAATCTGTGTAATTTTTATAAATTCTCCAATCAACAGTCTTCGTGTTAAAATTAAATATTTATGTATTTAAGTGTCTTAAAACAAATGTTAAAATTATTTAGGAAAAAATTATGATTGTGATTTAATGATTATAAAGATTTGCTAACAATGTTTTACAGATGGATAATAATGTCGAGACTGCGGATAATGGAAACCATGGTAAAACAGTTTATACATACTTCATAAATTCAGACGTAGTCCTAAATTCAGATGTAGTCCTAATCTTAAAGAGACTGTAGTCCTAATCTAAAGATTTTGGCATTTCCGATTTACATCTATACCATTAAAAGCTTTAACTGAATAATAATGAATGAAATATTTGTATTAATGATATACAAATTTCATTACTTACAAATGGGGTATTTTGATAATATGTTCTCGCGTATTCCTGCCACAAAAACAATGATCCGATTATTGGAAAAGTAAGAGTCTCTTTAAAGAGTTAAATTCCCTATTCAGAAAAATACGCTGCGAATCATTTTCTGGGCAGAAAAAATTACTCTTCAAAAATTATTGAAAAGTGATTGAGTGTGATAATGATAAATTTTTATTGCTTTTTTATTAATGAGAAAAAGTATCATAATTGTTTTGTCTAATTGTTTTGAAAAATTACGATAACTTTTTATTCTTAAACTTCTGTTTTAAATGAGAAAGAAATACTTCTGTATCTTTTTGATTGCTAACTTATTTAAAATCCTTTAAAATTAAGAACTTGTAAAAATTTTAAGGAATTTAAAAAAATCTAAGTTTTTAGCATTGTTTTTGATTTTGACCGGCTATAAATATTTCCCGGGGGTAATGTGAGTTACAACATAAATCAAATTCACGGGGGTAATGTGAGTTATAACATATATCAACTACGTGTTTTGATGCAGGACAGACTAACCAAATATAAATTATTAACTGTATTCAGAAAGTGCATATTCTGAAGAGGAAGAAAAATCCCGTCTCATAACTCAGGTAATGGCAAGAGATAAATTTGTGTTTGGTTTTTAGAATCCGCTAATCACATGAAAATGAGATAAATTGAGCTTTGATGAAGACTAGAAGACCAGCTATACCTTTAATTACTGATAAGGATCTGGTTCCTAATCGGATCTAGATTCTAAGCACTGGTTTCATGTTCCTTGAACTTTTCAAATTCATAACTTTTATCTATTATTGTTTTTACGAGGCTTCATCCATCTGAATCACGCTAAAATTTCACTCTGACCAAAACGATTTTTAAAACAATTTAAACACACATTTTGAAGTTTTGAAAACTCGCTTTCGTTTAGTCACCTTAGTAATCTTTAGCATAATGTATATAGTGAAAGCAAACTTATCAAGTATACAATTTTAAAATGTAATAAACCTCTCAAAATCTTGTAGAGCCTCTATTAAGTAAAAGCCCTTTAATGTTATAAAAATTAACCAAAAGGATCATATATATTTTTAAAGAATTGCCTCATAAAAAAAAGTTTCTAGCTCAATGGGAAAAAAATCACTTAAAAAGAAAATTTAATTTCCGGGGCAATTTAATTGAAAATTATCTAAAGCTTGGAAACCGGAGATGTGAATTTTTTATTCACAGAATTCAACAATGTCAATCTTTTTTTTTAGTTAGAACCATTTATAAATTCACAGCTCTGGTTTCATCAACTTGATTGAAAATTTTTGAAGTTTCTGGATTCAATGATAAACCCTTGGGCTGCGCCCTCGGGTTTATTATTGAATCCCTCGGGGGTTTAAATTTCCATTGATTTTAATTTGTCTGAGAGTAAATGACACTCCTTTGTAAAAAAATAACAAATTTTTTTATTATTAATTTTTATTTTTAAAAGGGGCGGGATTAAATGAAAATTGTTGCATACCAAAAAACCAGCTTTTTATAAAGGAATGATTATTTCTCCTGAAACCTGACAATTTGCATTTTATACTATCAACTCAGAACATCTGGAGGAACTAAGTACACAATTATATTGTATACACTGTGTATTGTATAGCTACTAAACTTCAAAGTACACTAGATATTACATACACTGTGTACTGTATAGGTACTAAACTTCTAAGTACACTAGACATTACATACACTGTGTACCGTATAGGTACTAAACTTCTAAGTACACTAAATATTACATACACTGTGTACTGTATAGGTACTAAACTTCAAAGTTCACTAGATATTACATACACTGTGTACTACAGAGTACCTTAGAGGAACTAAGTACACAACTATACTGTAAACACTGTGTACTGTAAAGGTACTAGAACTACAAAGTACACTGGAGGAACTAAGTACACGACTATTATACTGTATACACTGTGTACTGTATAGAGGAACTAAGTACACGACTATTATACTGTATACACTGTGTACTGTATAGGTACTAGAACTACAAAGTACACTGGAGGAATTGAGCACACGAGTTGACCGGGTGAAAGAGGAAAACTACAGACTGAGATCTGAAAACCAGGTTTTTTTTCTATTTTAAACCCCAATTTTTCCGTACAAAAGTGCCCACAAAAACGGCGGAATGGGAAGACGACATTTTTACAATCTTATGTTTGTTTGATTTTAAAAGGTAAAAAGTTTTACCGATGCTGTGTTTCATGCAGTGCTTAGGATCCATTTAAGTTTGATGCGGATCCGGATCTAGGTCATCTCTTTAAAATTACTGAATTTTGTTTGTTAAAATTTGATGAACCTATTCAGAAATCAGGAAATTTTTATAATCTCTCTTTTTTCAATATTTAAGATTTGGGTGTAGAGAGTAAAAAAGTTTTGTTTGCAGTTTTTGGCTGATATTATGTCCCTTGGATCCGGATCCGTGGATGTGCATATTTTTGCGGATCCGGATCCAGGAAGCCAAAATCGGGCGGATCCAACGGATCTGGATTCTAAGCACTGGTTTCATGTTCCTTGAACTTTTCAAAATCATAACTTTTATCTATTATTGTTTGACAGTTTAATGGGCTTCTTGGTTCCTTGGTTATTGGACACTAGCAAAAATACTCAAGTAAAGACCTAGATTCAGGCACTAAGCTTGAGATATAGCTTAGTTGTAATAGTTGTAATTGATACTGCTAGGTGTTTCAAATTTCGTGTTTTACTTTCCGACATTGTAAAGAGAATATGAAATTTATTAATGAGATAATTTTTTTGTCTTAAATATGTATTTTCTTATTCGCTTTATTTTTAAAGAAAATATTAAACCTGGGCCATTGTATTTTGGCAATTAAGTATACGATGTTTTCCAAGATAGGTTTGCGGCAGTCAACATTGATGAGCTACAACCAAAGTTTTCATTCATATCAATTTTGATTTGTGTCGATAGTTTTTTTTTTAAATATAAAAACATATATAGCTTACATATATATAGCTCACCCTTTTTTAAGCTTTCGGTGTGTTCAGCAGTAAATTGCAGTACACTGACCAAAGATATAGTAGCGTTTAGTGAAGAGTGAGCTTATTTTACTATATTTTCAAAATAAAGTTATCCCTGCAGGGTAAGCCCACCACGGCACAGTGTGGTTAAAGTGGACATCGGGGTCACCGCATCGACCAAAAAGGGGTCTTTGTTTGAATTTACACGGAAATTACAAATTATTTGGGAAAAAATTATTAAAATAAAAAATCAAAAAAATTTATACATTTTCTAAAAAAATCTTTTTTTAATATGTTTTAAGTTTCAAGACCTATGATAAACTTCTGTGGAAACCCAAAGTATAAGAAATCTTGAAGTGTAGACTGTAGATTCACTATTAATATTTTGAACCATTTTTTTAGTTATTGTAATTTTTATTCGATTTATTATGTATGGTACCGGTACAAACGTCGGACGGTACAAACATAATACTTACAAACGTCGGACAGTAAAACGTCGGACAAGTACAAACGTCGGACCAGTAAAAACATCGGACGGGTACATTTATAAGGAAAAACGTCGGACTATGGAGGAAAAAATATATTTGCATTTTCAGATTAAAATTCTTGTAAATTCGCAATTTTCTCTCAAAAAAATCCCAATTTTTTTTGTTAAAAATTCCTAATCTCACAAAGTCTGGATACATGGACTAGGCGACTGCTAACTATGTTGAGGTTAAGCAGGGGGGACGGCACCTACTTGATTCAAATCAGTTTGAATATAGGGTTACAAAGAATAAACCCAACAAAACCTATTACCAATACATTCAAAGGTAAAACCAGGATTAAACTGTAATCAAAAATCATAATTAACTTATTTTTTAAACATTTTTATCCTCGAGTATTCATTTTTTATTAGAATACGCTTAAGTTTAAACCCCCCTTGGGTACCCCACACAGTGTACGGGTTTTCGAAGATGAATTAAAATAGTTGCTCTACACGATATAATGATCTATTTGTCTATTTTTCTATTTTATTTGTTGTTTTCTTTTCAGGTGCTGGGCCAATATATTGAGAACTTGATGGTAGCCTCACAAGTATTCCAGTCTACCAAATCATAATCAACCTTCATATATTCCAGTCTACCAAATCATAATCAACCTCCATATATTCCAGTCTACCAAATCATAATCAACCTCCATATATTCCAGTCTACCAAATCATAATCAACCTCTATATATTCCAGTCTACCAAATCATAACCAACCTCTATATATTCCAGTCTACCAAATAATAATCAACCTTCATATATTGCAGTCTACCAAATCATAATCAACCTCCATATATTCCAGTCCACCAAATCATAATCAACCTCTATATATATTTCAGTCTACCAAATAATAATCAACCTCTATATATTCCAGTCTTAAATCATAATCAACCATATATTCCAGTCTACCAAATCCTGTGCAACATATATTTCTGTCTACCAAATCATAATCAACCATATATTCCAGTCTACCAAATCCTATTCAACATATATTCCAGTCTACCAAATCCTATTCAACATATATCTCAGTCTACCAAATCATAGTTTCTTAAACACCAGGATCATTAAAAACATCTGTTCAAATGTAACTTTTCCCCATTTTCTTATTTATGTATATTACAAACCATCCGTCCATGTATATGTAAAAATAAAGAATTATAAAATGTACATTTTACTGTTGAAAAAACATTAGGGGTTTCAAATTTTCGGAAAATTGCTTTTGTAAAATATCAATTTCTCTAACATAAAACGCCATTGTCAGAAAATTTGTTACTAACTAATTTAATTTTTGTAAATAATCGTAAAACTTATTGGCTTTCAAATATGATAATTATATACGTATTTTTTTACCAAATGAAGAAGATGTGATTTTTTATATAAAAATGTATTTTAAAAGATAGTTTTATTTTGTTAACTTATTTGATAAATAAATTTATGTTCTTTTATTCTATTTACAAATCTGATTAAAATCAACAAAGATGGCCTAAATCTTCAAATTCTTTAAATTCTGCCTCTGATCAAGAGATCAAGAGTATTAAATTCCAACAGGCCACTGTTAGTTAAGTTTTTACAGGCTTTGTTTTAATTGAGAAGAAAGAGAAGTATCATTGAATCAGTGTATCTTGTTCAACTAATTATAGATCATTCATTATTTCTCAACTCCAACAGCTACTGCACTTACAGGTTTAGCTGTGCGTTCAAAGTTGAAAAAGATTACTTAGCAGTCACGACTGATAATAATGACGTGAAAAAAAAGTTGTCGGGCTTAGGTTGACGGTTTGTCCCGCTAATCACATGAAAATGAGATAAATTGAGCTTTGATGAAGACTAGAAGACCAGCTATACCTTTAATTACTGATAAGGATCTGGTTCCTAATCCTAAATAAATACTAATTTAATTATTTTTCTGGATCTACAAAATTCAATCCCCGTCTCTCTGTTTTGGAACTTTACGGGGCATATGCGCATAACAGAATATGGCAAATCCCTCAAATTAAAGGAAATTGCACAGAAGATTAAAATCTCCTCTGATCTCAATCATAACTCCTGAAACTGAAGAGCTATTGAGAAGAACCCGTTTTGAATTTCTAAAATGCAAATTAACTTCTTTAACTCTTATACATGTGGAGTAAAATGAGAACTAAAGATGCGAGTTCAAAAAACGGTATACCGGCGATCTATTTCTGTTCTGACTTGTTTGAAGTGTTCTTTCAATAAGATCGATTTTCTTGTGATAGTCGAGCAGAAAAGTTTAAAGGATTTTGGGATTCCCAATTTAATCTTCTGAAAATTCATCGGTCAAATGCCTTTTAAAAGTTTAATTTCACAACAAAATAATTAAATAGAAATTTCCCAAAATCTAGTTGAGATTTGTACATAGTCTGCTTTCTGAATCTGAAAAAAACCAGTAGCTCTTTGCGCTCATTTTTAGCCATAGCTGGCAAAACGACCGGGCCGATTTGGCTGAAAATTTATTGAGGGATTCCATGGGTATCCTGGATGTGACATTTTTTTCTCCAAATTTTTTTTTTAAGGGATTCTATTGGTACCCTTGGGTGACATTTCTTCAAAATTTGAATTTTTTGAAAATTCCACGGGCAACGATGGGCACTTAAGCTAGTCTATAAAATAAAGCTCTTCGTTCATTTATATTCTTTATATATATATATATATATACTAGCTGAAGGACCCGGCGTTGCCCGTGAAAAAAAAATAAAAAAATATTTTTCAAAAAAATAAAAAAAATAAAATTTTAAAAATAAAAATTGATTTTATAGCCTATAACACGAGTGTCCACAAAAAATTTCAGCTTAATCGGTCCAGCCATTTGGCCGTCTTTAGGCAACATATATATGTCTTGAATGACATTTTTTCGGAAACCCTCGAGTCTAAAAAGACTAGATTTTTCTACATCAAAAATAGATTATTTTTCTTCAAAATTAAATTAAAAAAATTTTCACGGGCAACGCTAGGTACTTTAACTAGTTATAGTTAATAAATTTCTACTCCTACATTAATTTATAACTACCAGCTTGATGTTACTTATGTTTTAGCGTTTTAAAGAACGTTTCGGAGGCACTTTGTCCACAAGAATTAAGAAAATGCATCCAAGCCTGAAACGATGATTAGATATTTTATAGCTATTGTTTTTATATAATTTTTTACCTGTTCGATTGCAATTTTATATTTTCGGACATCATCTTAAATCATCACAAAATGTTGTTGCACAATGCCAATTGATAAGGTTAAAACTGTGTCAAAAGTAAAATTTAGGAATAATCATTTTCAAATAATTTTTCCTCATTTTCCTTGTGTACAGGATAACACCAATGCCTTAACAAAATACTGAGTGTCCCAACAAACATAATAATTGAAAGAATTTTATATAGTTTCTAATAAACGCTTGTAGGATTTGATCATAAAATACCAAAATCGTCTTTCAGTTGTCATGTCAATTTTTGCGAGTGAAAATTAAATTGGTCTGTGTACGCTGCACAATAGCAGTGTTTCGTATTCATTGCTCTATCTTAACTTAAACCTTACTGTCGTCTTCCTTTACACGGTTCTATGGGTCCCACTGTAACATAAGCTTCCAAGCCAGTTGTACGAGATATATATTTGTTTTAATTACTTTACATCAGAACTTACAATCATTGTACAGTACAGTGTACGGTGAGGAGTACAGTGTACGGCGTGGAGTACAGTAAAGTGTAGGGCGCGCATTACAAAATATTCAAACATAACAAGACATTTATACAATGTACATAAGACATGAGTTGTTTTATCAATGTACATACATGAAATCACAACAGATTTTAAATATTACAATTACAATTTTTATATTTTATAATTTCAACAATACTCAGATATTTTGTTAAATAAGTTTAGTCTATTTCATAAAATATGACAACAGATAAAATATACTCTGTTAGAAGATAAGAACATGTTGTGCAAAATATCCAAGTACCAAAGGCATTTCAAAACAAAGAATATTTTGTTCTAAATTAAAAATTTGTAAGATAGCTCTATCCTAATATTCAAAATTCGAACAAAATTTTCGAAATATCGAAAAACTTTTGTCGTATGATATTTTAAACAAAAAGTTAATATTTCGTCTAACAGTGTAAACTTCTAAGCTAAATGCGAATAAAACTATTATGATAAAACTTATTGTGTTTAGCTAAATATTTAATAATACTATTTCTCACTATTCATTTGTTTAAGTACAATAAAAATCATAAAATACTTTAAATAATAAAAATAACTGTGACGAGACAAGAAGCAAAATAACAATGAAGATTTTTTTTCGATCAATAAATGATTTAAATAGATTTATCTTTTTTTTAATGTTTCTTTATAAAACATAGTTAAATAAAATAAACATTTTGTTTTGGTTGGTATATATTGGAATATATTGGCGGCCAAAAAGTAGCAACCACGAGACAGAATTCTACGTATTTAATAATGAATTAATTATTTAATTAATTAATTCATTAGTTAATTAGCTAATTAATTTATTAGTTTATTTATTCATTTATATGTTTATTTTTTGATTAGTTATTTATTTCTGGATCTGATGATTTATTTATCTTTGGACGGAAATTAAATTTATTATTTTAATTCCATAATGCAAAAAAATTCGCAAAAAGAAAACCAAAAATTAAAAATTTTCCTTATCATTATTTTTCATAGATTTGTTCATGAAAATAAAAAATAAAAATTCAAAGATAAAACCCAAAAGAAAAAGTTTAGGATCCACAATATAAAGTTTTCTTACCTTAAAAATATATTTAATAAGCTAAAATAATTTTATGGTAAAAAATGTGCGAATATCTAGCACTGATATTAATATATAGTTGATATATATATATAAATATATATTATAACTGGTGAAGACTATTGACTACAAATGAGTTGAGATGAACATCGTTTTTTAACTTTCAAGGATTTTGACTGTTTTAAAAGGCTCTAGGAATATAAAAAGTTCTTAATTAACTTAAAAGCTCTATGAGTTTGCTTTTATTACATGGCACAGCATCTATATTTTAAAACTATTTTTAATTGTTTGGCATAGTTTAACAAACTGACATAGCTTTTTCAAATACGATAAAATTTTCTTTTGTGAGTATAAAAAGCGATGTCCATCTTTACAAATGAAAAGAATCGGTAACCGATATTCAAAGGCGGGTAGAAGTGTGACCGATGTTAAAGGCGGGTAGAAGTGTGACCGATGTTTAAAGGAGGGTGGAAGTTTGACTGATGTTTAAAGGCGGGTGGAAGTGTGACTGATGTTTAAAGGCGGGTAGAAGAGTGACTGATGTTTAAAGGCGGGTGGAAGTGTGACTGATATTTAAAGGCAGGTGGAAGTGTGACTGATGTTCAAAGGCGGGTAGAAGTCGGATTTACAGATTGAATTCTCTGGTTTTCTTGAAGGATTTTCGCCATATTGGTCTAAACAAAAATTATATTTAATTAAGTGTAAGATTGAATACTTCAAGGAAAGAATGAGTATTATGAATTTCAAGTGTCCTTTATCTATTGATTGGTATGTCCTATTAACAACGGTGCCCTTTTAACGATTCTAATTATTGATAATGTATGACTAAGATATTCTAGTTTTCAATTGATAATGAATTGTGAACTATTGTGGTTTCTTTGTTAAAGTTAAATATATTTATGCAGCAGAATATTTACAGAAATAAACACTTTATTCATTGTTACACAGATAAAGGTTTAAAAGCTACCATTGTGAATTTTTTTAAAATTATACATTCCGTAAAATGTACGGCCGCAGAATTTCTTCTAGAATTTTACATAGAACAGAGTCCAAATTTAATGAATTTGAGCCACGTCTCAAATCCGCCAAAAAACCGGTTTTAATTGAGCGTCGGCTTAAATCTAGAAACATTGGATACAATTTTAAGTGGAACCAACCATATTTTAACTGCGTCTAAAATTCTTTAAATTCGGCCTCAGGCAACTCTGTAAATGAAGGGTCACTTTAAACATTGTCTACAATCCCTTTAAAGGAAACAAGGATAAGATTTAGCTATGACATTTTAAAATTTTTGAAGCGAAGTTCATCAGATTTGTAAAAAAAAAATTTCCGCTGATACCAGATTTGCTGATCTTTCACAGATCAATCTCAATAATTTCCCGAGTTTGAACTCAGAGAAGGAAAAAATTAACTTGCACCTACTCGATATAAATTTGTTTTATCCATTCAAAATTTGTTTGATTTTTCAAAAAATTTACCCTAGGTCCGCAGTAGGAGAGCAGAACCGGAAGAAGAATAAGACCATGAGCTGCACCAATCAAAACTATACCCAGATACATCCTGCAGTACAATAACAGGTTATACAGTACATTCTGCAGTAAAATTACAGGGTTTGCAGTACATATATCCTACAGTACAATAGCAAGGTTATGCAGTACATACATACTGCAGTACAATAACAGGTTATTTCAGTATATTCTGCAGTGCACTTGCAGGTTATACAGTACATTCTGCAGTCCAATAATAGGTTATAAAGTACAATAACAGGATATAAAGTACATCTTGCAGATTTTACAGTACATTCTGCAATGCAATAAAAGGTTATACAGTACATTCTGCAGTACAAAAACAGGTTAAACAGTACATACATACAAACAGTACAATAATAGGTTATACAGTACATCCTGCTGTACAATAACAGATTATGCAGTATGATAACAATATTTTACAGTACATATAGACACTGGTTTACAAGTAAACAAGTAAATCAATGAATATATGAATAAATGAATGAAAGAAACATAGAATAAATAAATTAATTAAAATTACATAAAAGTAAGGATGAATTAAAGGATGAATGAATGGTTTAATGAATGGATAAGTAAATAACTAGTTGAATGTAAGGATGCACGAATGAATGAATGACTTTTTGAAAGGAGAAATAAAGATAGATTGGAAGATTATAAAAGAAAGAATGAAAGAACGAAAAAATAATGAATCCACGTGAAACAGATGAAAGGAAAATATATAAATGAAAGAATTAAAGGACAAGGGATAAATAAAAGAATTATTAAGTTAGAATCTGAACCTGAAGTAAAAGATTGAGAATATCTGGGATTTAGCAAAGGCTAAAACAACAATTCCTCCAAACTTGGTGAGAGTTATTCCAGATAGTACTGAGCTACCCATGCTGGTCAACACATTTCTAGCTCGTTCAACCCTGGAGAGATATAGATATATAGAGGAATATATTGATAGACAAATAATTAGATGGATAGATAAATAGAGGAATAGATTGATAGATAGATAATTAGATGGAAAGATATATAGAGGAATAGATTGATAGATAGATAATTAGATGGATAGATAAATAGATGTATGGAAGAGTTAATAGTAGAGAAATAGATAAAAAGATAGGTTACACAAATAGATGGATAAGAAGATATAAATATAAATCGATAGATAGAAAAAAAGATAGATGAATAGAAAGATGGAAAGACAAACAGAAAGTTGAAAAACAGATAATTTAATAGAAAATTAGATAGCTACTAGCAAAGCAAGAATAAATGGATAAACAGAAAGAAAGATGAATAAATAGATAGATAGATAGATAGATAGCTAGATGTATGAATAGAAAGATAGATAGATAGAAGTATAAGAATATGACTAACCTATCTTCTCCGATATTAACGGAGAATGCTCTGGTCATATGAGAGCAGAACTCTACACTGATACCTACAGCCATAACCTAAACATGTACATCATTTATTTCATGTACATAAACATGTACATCATTTATTTCATGTACATAACAGAGATATTCTTTGTACATACTCTAGACATGTACATCTGATTTATTTCATGTACATAACAGAGATATTCTTTGTACATAACCTAAACATGTACATCATTTATTTCATGTACAAAACAGAGATATTCTTTGTACATAAACTAAACATGTACATCATTTATTTCATGTACATAACCTAAACATGTACATCATTTATTTCATGTACAAAACAGAGATATTTTTTGTACATAACCTAAACATGTACATCATTTATTTCATGTAAAAAACAGAGATATTCTTTGTACATAACCTAAACATTTACATCATTTATTTCATGTGCAAAACAGAGATATTCTTTGTACATAACCTAAACATGTACATCATTTATTTCATGTACATAACAGAGATATTCTTTGTACATAACCTAAACATTTACATCATTTATTTCATGTGCAAAACAGAGATATTCGTTGTTCATAACCTAAACATATACACCATTTATTTCATGTATATAACAGATATTCTTTGTACATAACCTAAACATGAACATCATTTATTTCATGTACAAAACAGAGATATTCTTTGTACACAACCTAAACGTGTACACCATTTATTTCATGAACAAAACTGAGATATTCTTTGTACATAACCTAAACGTGTACATCATTTATTTCATGTACAAAACAGAAATATCCTTTGTACATAACCTAAAAATGTACATCATTTATTTCATGAAAAAAAACAGAGATATTCTTTGTACATAACCTAAACATGTACATCGTTTATTTCATGTACTAAACAGAGATATTCTTTGTACATAACCTAAAAATGTACATCATTTATTTCATGAAAAAAACAGAGATATTCTTTGTACATAACCTAAACATGTAAATCGTTTATTTCATGTACAAAACAGAGATATTCATTGTACATACTCTAGACATGTACATCATTTATTTCATGTAAAAAACAGAGATATTCTTTGTACATAGTCTAGACATTTACATCATTTATTTCCCTCAACAATGTAAAAACTAAATTTTTAATTTTGTTGTTAGAATTTTTTTAAATTTAGTTTTTCCATATTTTTTAAGATAAAAAAATTCAATTTTCCAGATTGGGTTCATTAAAAAGTGTAAATGTAGTTTCAGAATTATAGTTTGAAAAGGGCACCAATATCATTTTATACATAAACCATAATAAACAATGTTTATTATGTCAAATTTGAAAAACATTAAAATTTCTATTTTTTTAATCAAAGATATGTAGATTCTTACCAGGTTAACAAGAGAAACTGCATTTAGTGTGATGTGCCACCAATACATAAGTCCACCTAAACATACGTTATTTTCATACTGAACGTGTAGGGTTAACTAGACTAAACCAAACCAAACCAAACCAAACCAAATGAAATCAAATAACAAGTTCGTCGGATCGTCATTTCGAGTGCTTTCTATGTCCTGGTTTTTCAGTCCGGACTTGCATTAAGACAAAAAAATCGTTTTATTTAAGACACCCTTCTATAAAAAAAAAGAATGTATAAAACGTGATATAAAAACTTTTGTTCAAAGACAAAATAAAAAGCTTGAAAAATTATCTGTAAGGACGTTATTTTATGTAAATATAAAAGAATTTAGATACTTCTCTCAACCATTTATCTGAACACTGAGTTATGTCCAGCATAACATTTGTGTGCTATCCCAAACATTTTGCTATTAAATTTTAACCAAATAATTTCAGGCATTTGATTGTATGAAGAAAATGTTGGCGTTTTAACATCAACAGCAAACATAACAAAGTTATGACAATGTTTTAAAATCAGATTTAATAAAGTTGAATTCCTATTTGCAGAGTTGAAATAAAGCTGATTACATGATAGGAAAATAAGCGGTTGAAATAAAGCTGATTACATGATAGGAAAATAAGCGGTTGAAATAAAGCTGATTACATGATAGGAAAATAAGCGGTTGAAATGTTGTTGTAGGGCTGCGCCTACTTTCTCTTCTAGATAAGAACCATCTAGCGGCCAGACATAGAAGTAGTATTTTTTAACAATAATAACGCTGTTCTCATATATACTACAGGCTACCATCATATGCTACTCACCCAGGTTGAGGACGATGAGGGAGATGATAAAGATGATGATGAGAGAGGAGACAAGATCGAACCCCATCAAGATGAACGTCACAATGAATATTGATCCTAAAATAATTTAATCAATAATCAATGTAATAAGTTTTTAAAAATCTTTTTTTGGATACATAATTGTCCTTAAAATTTTTGGTTATTATCCCACACAATTACAATAATTTTACCCTAATGTTAAAAAGAATTTCTTTTTACAGCACTACATACTGAATAAAAAAAAAATTTTATGATTAGGTCATTAGAAAACCATTGAAATAACATAATCCAACCAAACATAACGTTAGTGAAACGTTAAAAACTTTTTTTTCATTCTGGGTAGGTATTTTTTATACTGACCTAATGATATTCCAAGAGAAGTGAGTGTATCACTCCACATTGTCAGATACTGCTCGTAGAACACGTAGAAAACTAAACACAATAAAAATATAATCTGATGATTTAAGATGTACATGATTTAGACATCACGCCCGTCAGCACCATCCTAGCTTAAATATCAACACACCAAAGATACGCTTAGTGTAACAATCAAAAATAAATATAAAGAATAAAAATAGATAAATGAATTAAAAATGAACTGGTTAGTTTTTAATCGTGAAAATTTTTTAATTTTTAAAAAGACGAAAATCACTAATTGTAGGAATGAAGATAAAATTGATAAATTTGATTTAAGAAATTAGTGCTTTAAAAAATGATAGACGTATCACTTAAGTTACACTCCACCCAAAGGGGGGCATGTCATCAATTAACAACAGTATTCTTTACCCCTTTAACTAAGCAAAAATTATGAAGATATCCAGTTTTTTTCCCCTAAAAAGTTATTGTTTTAGTTTGCGGATTTTCTCGAAAAAAAAAACAAAGAAGTAAATTGCCAGAACTGAATAATTTTTCAGATAGAAAAACAACCATATCTTCCTCATTGTGGCCCAGAAAAAGGTATCAGGGTACCATTTAGAATCGGACATGCACCAGCTACCTCTTTAAATGAAATTATGTCGGAATCTGGATCCTTTAATTTACACTCAGAAGATCCGGATCTGAATCCAAAAACCGGAAATGAATGACTACCTGAGTATGGAAAGATTTGAACATGAGAATCAGGATCTGTTCCGTTATTGATGGCAGCCATGACGCTGTCGGTTAGCTCACGTGCTCTTGCCAAAGCCATGTAGTAATCCTAAACAGATGTTTTAATCAAATTTAGTGAAATAAAAAATATGGGCATTTTCCAACCGCTTCCAAGTTTCAGAATGGAGTTTCAAGCCTTTAATAAACATTGCTTTTTCCAGCTTTGACCTTTCCTAGAACGTTTTTAACCATTAAACTGGTTCCAGCACATGATATAATGTGTGCCATGTTACGCCATTATTATTATTATTAAACGAAACCAGGGGTCAATATAATTCCCAAAAAAGCTGATTTTCTCGATCCCAAAATTATTTTTTGCCCCCAATTTTTAAAAAAAATGCCCCCAGTTAAATTTTTTTTTTCAAATTCCACTAACACATTTGCCCCCATTGCCCCCAATTTCAGCGCCTGAAAACCCCCTGAAATCAATAGATTTCACTGGTCCAGGGGGGAGCTTATTATTGAATTATTATTGAACCCTAGATGTATATTAAAGCACCTCTTAGTTACGAGTTATCTGAAAAGTTTTAAAGGGTAAATTATAGGCCATTTCCCTATGGACTTTCTTCAGGGGTGAGGATATTTTTAAGAATGTTGTTCCTCCGATGTTATAAAAAATGTAGACATATAGAAAAGTAGTGAGAAAATATGGAGAGATTTTCAACGGTTTCCCCCTTTCTTATCATTCACCCATGAACTACTGATGTTAATTATTTTAAATGTCGAAATAAATTATTATTATCATTATTATATCAATGATTAATCACCTTGCTAGTCCTTAGTATGGAATGAAAGGCCATCATGTTTGAAGAAAGAACAATATTCCTTCCTGTACTTTTATCCTTTCCGACTTTCACGCTTTCTCCATAGGCAGCATGTCCTAGGTGCAAAATAGCGTCAAAATATATATTTATTTAAGTATGTTTGTTACCTAATACCTATGGCCTGCAATATTCAGCCATTAACAAGAAAATGATATGAACAATTACCAATATTATGATTATATTATGATAATAACTAAAACCAAGACTATGTATTTAAGTATGTTTGTTACCTAATACCTATGGCCTGCAATATTCAACCATTAACAAGAAAATGATATGAGAAATTACCAATATTATTATATTATGATAATAACTAAAACCAAGTCTATGAGTATGAAAAATACCTATTATGATGACCAAGATAATGGTTCGGATCAATAACCATGACTAAGACTATGATTATGGCCATGAACCATGAATAAGACTATGGTTGTGACCAAAAACCATATTATGCCTATTGCTCAATAACCGTGATCAAAATCATGAAAGCCAATTCATTAAAAAACGACTTTACTAATTTGAGGAAAGGAAGAGAAATCAAGAATGATACAGGATTACCCATAAAGAATGCGACTGTTAAGACGACATTAAACTCTTTAAATCTGAAGATTCCAAGGTTAAATTAGTCTTCTGCCTTGAATTAAATTTTTGTATAGCTTATTAAATGATTAGGCAAAAGCAGAAACAAGTTCACAGTTGCTGGGAACCATAAATGTAAGGAAACAGACAGTATAAATCATGTACAGTCGTCTCTTAAGATTCATCCTGTGTATTAAGAAATCTAACCTGCTCCGGGACAGGAATCGTCTGGGTTTGCTTTCAGAAACCATTGAATAGTTTGACTAAACTGCTCAGGATCTGGTCTTGTACCCTGGAGCCCTATAGTACATGAAGAAGTTTTAGAGTACATGGATATATACAAATATACAAACAAACTAATAGACCAATTCAAAATAAAGGAATTATTTATTCATAAGGGAGTACATAAAGGTATTGTAGAGTAAATAAAGAGGGTATAGAGTACAAGAAGAGGGTATAGAGTACAAGACAAAGTTAATTAATACACAAAGAGGTTATAGAATACATATTATTTAGTAAATAAAGAGATTATACAGTAGATAGAGGTTATAAAGTATATGATAATAATAATAATAATCGCTGTCAAACCTTCAATCCAGGTTGTAGGCTTGAGCTCCCTCCGTTTAAGTTCCAATGAATCAACCCAATTATGAGCTGGGTGTAAATTCAGAGGTGGGAGACAAGCCCATGGCGGTCTGCCATCGACCCTTCTGTACACCCTCAGATACCTAGTGATCCTGTCGGTATCACCAGTATATTGGGATGATCGAGATGAATTGTGAGATTGAGTATTGACAGCGATCTTTAAGTTGATATCATTCACTACCTTAGATTGTTGTTGATCTAATTCTGTGCCAGCCATTTTAACTCATTAAATTTTCCTATTACATACGTATTATTCACAGATAATGCATTTACTGATTGTGATTTATCCACTTGGTCTTAATACCTCACATTATGTGTCTTTTAATGATGAAGCCTTTAACGCTCGTTAAAATCCATTTTGTTTTTATTACTGTTCAATCCCCCTTAACCTTTAGCCTAAATTTATCACATTCCCTGCATACCATTCCATAATAATGCTATTTCATGCCTTACTCCTGCATATTACTCATGATTTCTACAAAGCCAACTCTCAATAATCTTACTCATACATTTCTTTCTATGTAAGAGTATTTCTGGATTTGCCCCATCTCCTCCTAGGTAAGACCTTAGTATTTCTTGCGATTTCAGTTTGATGATATAATTTGTGACCCGCATCTTCCGTCGTTCCATTTCCACACTTGGACATGAAAGGATCACGTGTGATTCTATTAACTTTTTTGTTATCCCATTAAGGATGCAGTGAGGGCAGTTATCATACTGGTAGCCGTACCGATTCTTTAATCTATTTCCTAATTGAGCATTTCCTGCTCTTACCATTGACATTGTCCTCCTTGCATGTGTGTCCGATACATACGGTTGAATCTTGAACCATTCCCATGGCTGTGACACAATACACATAGTAGACTGAGAGCGTTTATAGAGGTTATAATGTATAGTAAAAAGTACATAAAAAGGTTAAAAAGTACACAAGGAGGTTTTAAGAGTACATCTAGATTTTAGATAAGTAGATATTAAAAAGTACATAAAGAGATCAAAGATTACATAAAAAGTGCTAAAACTTCAAGAGTAGATTAAGATGTTATAGAGTATAGAGTAAAAAAAAGGAATTATTGAAAGAGTACAATGAAATTAAAGAGTACATGAAGAGGCTAAGGAACCCATAAAGAGGTCATAGAGTGCATAAATAAGAAGCTAGAGATAAAAAGAGGTTATTGAGTATGAAAATTAGTTATACGGTACAAACAGAGGTTGAAGAGTACAAGAATAGGTTATAAAGTACATGAAGAGGTTTAAGAGTCAATAAAGAGGTTTTAGAGAACAAAAAGAGGTTTCAGAGTGCATAAAGAGGTTTTAGACTACATAAAAAGATTTGTTTAGTGCATAAAGAGGTTATTAAGTACATAAAGAGGTATCTGGGAAGAGTTATATTACCTCTGACAGCAGATGAACAGGGAGAGCATATCCCCTGCTGTGTAACTCTATCTGATGCTGGTAATTCTACAGTGTCACCATCATCTCCATAGTTACCATAGTCATAATAATAATCTTCTCTCTTCTCACGAACCTGGATAAATAATAACAATCACCATGACCATATCCCTGTCCATGACCGTATTACAATGACCATGACAGTGATCGTGACCGTGACCATGACCATGACCATGACCATGACCATGACCATGACCGTCACCGTCACGGTCACCATGACCATGACCATGACCATGACCATGACCATGACCATGACCATGACCATAACTATGATATTGACAATGACGATATTACTATGACGATATTACTATGACCATGACCATATGACTATGACCATGACCATATGACTATGACCAATGACCATGACTTTGACCATGACAAATGACAAAAACCAAGAGAGTGATCGTGACCGTGATAACAATAACAATAATGATAAAAGACATTAAACTGTTGTTTAATAACATTCTTTTACATAGACTTCTCGATTAAAATATCATGAAAATTTCTCCCACCTTGCCCATTTCGACATCTTCATAGAACTCGTCATAATTCTTAAAATCGGCGTCGGCCACCACCCTGGCTGATTTAGGCGTCGTCACGATGGGAACTTTCTTGTCGTCATCATTGTCAGCAAACCAGTCGTCGGTAGTTCGTTTACTCGTATTCTGCCTTGGCTCCTGTACAACAAGGTTAAGCACTTTAACAGGGGAACTACAGGGATGGGAAATAGAGCAGGGGTATATTTTTTACATCATGCCTCCCTATCCCTTTTGACAACTGTACTAGGACAGAACTCCTGTTTATCTGTGTACTGTGTATGTACTGTATGTACCTGAACTGTACTAGGACAGAACTCCTGTTTATTTCTGTACTTTGTATGTACTGTATGTACCTGACCTGTACTAGGACAGAACTCCTGTGTATCTGTGTACTGTGTATATATGTAATTTATGTACGTGAACTGTACAAAGACAGAACTCCTGTTTTTCTGTTTACTAGAATTGTATATATGTACTATATGTACCTAAACTGTACTAGGACAGAACTCCTGTGTATCTTTGTATTGTATATAAATGTAATTTATGTACGTGAACTGTACTAAGACAGAACTCCTGTTTTTCTGTGTACTATAATTGTATATATGTACTGTATGTACTTGAACTGTACTAGGACAGAACTCCTGTGTATCTTTGTACTGTGTATATATGTACTTTATGTACGTGAACTGTACTAAGACAGAACTCCTGTTTTTTTTGTGTACTATAATTGTATATATGTACTTTATGTACCTGAACTGTACTAGGACAGAACTCCTGTGTATCTGTGTACTATAATTGTATATGTGTACTTAATGTTCCTGAACTGTACTAGAACAGAACTCCTGTGTTCTATAATTGTATATATGTACTTAATGTACCTGAACTGTGCTAAGACAGAATTCCTGTTTTTCTGTGTACTATAATTGTATACATGTACTCTATGTACCTGAACTGTACTAGGACAGAACTCCTGTGTATCTGTGTACTGTCTGCAACATTTGACCTTATCAGTCACCTCAGCAGTTGCCCAACCTAAAGTTCCAGTAATTAAATCCAAACACTGATAGATAAACGGATAAATAAATAAAAAACTAACCAACAAATAAATAAAAAATAAATGACTTAAAAAATGGTTAAAAAATGGCTAAAAAATGACTACCTATATAATTATCTATCCAGGGCATAGGTGCTGTAGCAATATATGTATCCACTGGAACCTTCTGCCACAGGAACACTTGACCGGCCAGAGAATTCTCCAAACAACCTGTAAAAAAGGCATGGGTCTAGATTTTATTGTAAAGTAAAAAATACCCACTACACTACCACTGTTTAGCACAATGATTTTGTCAGTGAGTTAAAATTTTGGGTATAGGTATCATTAAAGAATTAGATAGATAGATAACGTTTATTGCTAAAATACAAGGATCTGTACAGAACGAGTTTACAATTACAAATTGATGATTATATTAACAGTACAATTGTAAAGCAATTAGGTGGAAAATAGCTCTTGGCTGTTTTGATTATTTTTTCCACCTTATTTCAATAATGATAACAACACATTTCAATTAAATAGATTTAAGAAGGACTATTTGAGATTAGGGTGCGATTTTATCTTATGCAAATCTTTATCAGAATAACTGGAGTTTAAAGTCACTTTCTGACATGTACACAACAAATATCAAAGCAAATTAAAACATTTCTTATTAGTTTTACATGAATATCAATTCCGTTTATAACACATTTTAATTTAATTTTTCAAAAAGAGAATTTAGTAGTCTATTTTTAAATATACTTAGAGAGTTGCTTCTTTTTAAGTCAAGAGGCAGGGAATTGAAAACTTGCCATTTCATATTCAAATAAATTTTGTTTTAAAATCTTCAAAAATAATTATTTACTCTCTCCCACCCCCATGGAGCTAAAATGAAGCTTATGAACCCAAACAAGACCAGTTAGGCTTAAGAATAACGATTTAAATTGTTGACTCTGAAGTCCTAAACTACCTGGGAGTTCTAAACTCTCCGGGAGTTCTAAACTATCCGGGAGAAACTACCTGGAAGTCCTACCTAAACTACCTGGAAGTCCTACCTAAACTACCTGGGAGTCCTAAACTATCCGGGATTCCTAATCAATCTGGGAGTCCTAAACTACCTCGGAGTCCTAAACTTCCTGGGAGTCCTAAACTACCTAGGATTCTTAAACTACCTGGAAGTCCTAAACAGAGTTTGTTTTGTGCCTCCTCTGTTGTAAGATCAAGTTGTCCGGCGGTATTATTAACCACGAAGTATACAGGAGGACCTACAGACAGGAACTCCTGGAATATATATTAAGTCAATTAATGCATTTAAATACACGAGTACACAATGAAATCAATGCATGTCTACATGAATGCATGTCTGCAATCTGCATGAATGCATGTATGCAATCTTCATGTCTACAATCTGCATGAATGCATGTCTGCATGAATGCATGAATGCATGAATGCATGTCTGCATGAATGCATGTCTGCATGTCTGCATGAATGCATGAATGCATGTCTGCATGAATGCATGTCTGCATGAATGCATGTCTGCATGAATGCATCTATGAATGTCTGCATGAATGCATGTCTGCATGTCTGCATGAATGCATGTCTGCATGAATGCATCTATGCATGTCTGCATGAATGCATGTCTGCATGTCTGCATGAATGCATGAATGCATGTCTGCATGAATGCATGAATGCATGTCTGCATGAATGCATGAATGCATGTCTGCATGTCTGCATCTATGCATGTCTGCATGAATGCATGTCTGCATGTCTGCATGAATGCATGTCTGCATGAATGCATGTCTGCATGTCTGCATGAATGCATGTCTGCATGAATGCATGTCTGCAATGTCTGCATGAATGCATGAATGCATGTCTGCATGAATGCATGTCTGCATGAATGCATGTCTGCATGAATGTATGTCTGCATGAATGTATGAATGCATGAATGCATGTCTGCATGAATGCATGTCTGCATGAATGCATGAATGCATGAATGCATGAATGCATGTCTGCATGAATGCATGTCTGCATGTCTGCATGAATGCATGTCTGCATGAATGCATGAATGCATGTCTGCATGAATGCATGAATGCATGTCTGCATGAATGCATGAATGCATGTCTGCATGAATGCATGAATGCATGTCTGCATGAATGCATGAATGCATGTCTGCATGAATGCATGTCTGCATGAATGCATGAATGCATGTCTGCATGAATGCAGCATGTCTGCATGAATGCATGTCTGCATGTCTGCATGAATGCATGTCTGCATGTCTGCATGAATGCATGTCTGCATGAGTGCATCTATGCATGTCTGCATGAATGCATGTCTGCATGAATGCAGCATGTCTGCATGAATGCATGTCTGCATGAATGCATGAATGCATGAATGCATGTCTGCATGAATGCATGAATGCATGTCTGCATGAATGCATGTCTGCATGAATGCAGCATGTCTGCATGTCTGCATGAATGCATGTCTGCATGAATGCATGTCTGCATGTCTGCATGAATGCATGTATGGGATCTAAAGACAAGAACTCCTGAAGTTGAATACTAACCTTGAGAAAAGTGAAGTATTTGAGAACAAAGGAATTATCCGGCATAGAGATCTCTTGGTCCAATCCTAGGATAAAAATTATCATTCAAATAAAATCAAATAAAATCAGACTTTTAGGAATGTCCTACTACCACATGACAACTTTCGAAATGACTTTACTAATTCTCAAGTTTAATGTGGACTTATGATTCGTAAAGACCTTCCGCGAATAAAGTGAGAATCTACAAAAATGAAACTGCTATCTTAAGGATCAAATTCAATGGACTAAGATAACAACGACAATGACAATAATGATAATGATAATAGTGATATTGATATTGATATTATTATGGATAATAATAATAATAATAATAATAGTTATAAAAATAATAATAGTAGACCACAAACCTATTTCTATTTTAGGAACTACAGCTATGGATGAACAGGCCCAGCCGAAGAATATTATAACTACAGCAGCTCTAATCCATTTCTTCAAGAGGAAAGGAGCATAGATATGCTCAAACAGTTTAAACAGCATTCCAGGACTTCCTTCGGTATCTTTCTTACTTCCTAGATATTTATTCATTCATTCATTCATTTATTCATCCTTTCAGTCATTCATTCGTCCTTCCATTCATTCATCTTTAAGTTTTATTTACTTTATTTAAAAACAATAACAAACCTTTGACGCAGCAGACGATGTCGAATCTATTATTTTCCTGACGCATCATATCCAGGGATATCAAGGCCACGAAGCACGTTATCTGCATCAGAAAATCAACGATGAGCGCCATCCCGGCGTAGAGCGCAAATGCGCGCACCGCAGGCATGTCAGAGAGAGCACCCAGAAAGAAACAAGTGGATTCTGAGAGCGCACAAAAAATTTATTCAAGTTTGGTTAAAATTAGATTTTAAAATCTTTCATTATTCGGAAAAGTGTGATTATTATTCATATTATTCATACTAAAAGCTAGAAACATTTTTATTACAATATTTTTTATGCATTGAATCAATAATTGAATAAAATAAAGCTGAAACATGTAAGATTGATTGATTCATCAATTGATTGATTAATCATAATGTTGTTTGGATTGATTGATATATTTTGTGAATTGATTAATTTTAATACTCGCTGAATTGATCGATTTGTTGCCATATTTGGTCTATTGATTGATTAATTGATTGATTGGTTGTGTTCCTGCTACGGATGAAAGCAGCATAGATGGCGCCACTTCTCCAACAATCCGACCCACGTGTTCAGCATGCGTCTCATGTGCTTTCCTGAAACAACACAACATAAAGTTCTCATGGATGTTTGCGGCAAAATATCAAGTCTATTCGTCTCCTTGTCTCAGCTTCAGGCTGTCAAGAGCCCCTATATTTGAATTCAAATCAAATCGAATTAAATCAAATCAAATCAAATCAAATCAAATCGAATCGAATCGAATCAAATCGAATCAAATCAAATCAAATCAAATCAAATCAAATCAAATCAAATCGTATTAAATTTCAACGGTAGTGTACACTGTTTACAGTGCCACAAAAAAATTCATTCCCTCCCCTCTGAAATTTTATAAAGGTATTTTGGGGATCTTTATGTCAAAACCCTTACACCGTCAGGAATTAGAGGGGGATGTGGTTCCCCTTTTCAAATTTTCCCTGGAGAAAAAAATAATAAGGAAAAATAATCTATAAATAATCAAATCAAATCAAATCACATCAAAACGTATTTAATTTCAATGGTAGCGTACACTGTATTCAGTGCCCCAAACAAATTCACCCCCTACCCTCCCCTCTGAAAAAAAAACCCTTACACGGTCAGGAGTAAGAGGGGGATGTGGTTCCCCTTTTAAATTTTCCCTGGAAGAAAAAAATAATAAGAAAAAATAATCTTTAAATAAACTAAATTTTGACTAATAGTCAATTTCCCATAACATTATTCCATGGGAGGGGGAAAGGACCGAACGACGCACTTCCCCCCATGCCCCTCCTTAAGTCCCCACAGATCAGCATTAGAGAGTTTTAAAGTTTAATGTTCTCCAAGTCTATATTGACTCAACTCACCTTGGATCTCTCTGGTATGTTTGAACAAGTATAAAGATGTTATCTACACCAACTGCTAGAACAAGGAAAGGAATGATCTCAAAGATGATAAGGGTAGCGGGCACACCAGCAAATCCAAATGTACCTAAAATAAAATATAAATTCAGATTAAATTAACAATATTAAAACAAAGGAAGTGAATAATTAGGAAAATTGAACCTCCTTTTATTATTGGGTTATTCTTTATCAAGCCAGCCACCCGGCCCTATGGAAGTCAATGCTATTGATTTTCTTTAAATTTTGCGCACAGCTAGCATGTCATTAGAAAACTTTAAATTCAAAATTTTAGGCTCCTGCGACCTCTGATTCCTTAACTATAGCCTACTAAAGTTCCGCCCTCGAGGAAATTTTCGACTATAAGTTTTTCGAAAATATCCTACTACAGTTGTCTTTTTTTTAAAGAAAAGTTGTCTGTCTTTTCAGCAGCAAATTTTCTAAAAATATCCTAGAATTAAGGTTTTAAATCTCTAGCTCTAACTGAAAGTAAATGCCAAAAATGAAACTTTGCACAAACATTAAATACATTTTAGGGAATCTCAAAATATATTTTGAGAAAATTGGAGGATGGCCTCATCGAAAAAATCGAGGTAAAAAAATATAATTTAAATTAATCAGCATATGCAATAAATAAAATAAAATAATCTTTTTTTAAATGTAATCTTATAGTAATAAGTAAAAAAATGGCGCTTAAATTAGCTTGATATCTTAATCAACAAAAAATAAAATTGCCAATTAAAGTATGCGAGGTCAGGCAGAAAATTGCCTGGAGGCCGAAACTTTAGTAGGCCATTAATCAGCACCATAGAGGTCACAGGAGCCTACAATTTTGGATTACAGGTATTCTCATACTATGCTAGGTGAGTGCAACATTATGACATTGACTTCCATGATTTCCAAAGATTGGCTGAATTCATAAAGAATGACCCTAGTTACTTTGATAGGATTTACAATACAGAAAGTAGAACTATCATTACCTATGAAGCTGCTACAGATGGTAGAACTATCATTACCTATAGAAGCTGCTACAGAGAGTAGAACTATCATTACCTATGAAGCTGCTACAGATTATAGAACTATCATTACCACATAACTATCATTACCTATAGATGCTGCTACGGATAGTAGAACTATCATAACCCCACCAAGTCCAAGAGTAACTTTGCTTTCAATCATCATCCTAAAAGAAAATTGTTAGAATATGTAGTTTGACAAACATATTTTATTCTAATACGAAAGACGCAAAATTTTAGATTTTATTTTTAACGGGACAGTAAGCCTAGTTTCAAGTGACCATCTATGCAACGATGGCAATGCTCAATTTAAACCTTTTTCTGAACATCGAGGAGAGAATATGTGTTAAATAATAAATGTGAGTGTACTAGCGTACAGTGTGAACTCAACACGCTGATTTTACATATAAACATCCAAATAAAAGAACATTCAATGTTCAAAACTGTTTTTAAAAATTCAAATGTAAATGTTTATGTTCTGCGACTTCTAGAAAGTAAGTATTAATATTTAGCATAAATTAGCTCGCAAATCAAGAATTTAACAATTACGAATACAGGTGTTTCTGTAGATTAATAAGGCAAAGTCTGACAGTCTCAATCAGACCAAGATTAAAAGGTTACTATTGTGAATGGAACATGCCAAATTACAAATGGAGGGTACCTTGAAAATACACCTAAAGTCCATTGTTAAAAATGTATGCAAAACCATTACACACAAGGTAGACTGAATTCTTATATTTTTTAATTTATTTTGCTCACCTGGAAACTGTACATTTGCTGGTCTGTCCCAGTGAGAATGTGATGTAAACAAACATTATTATGTAGCTGATTGCTATTGTCACAATATCACCGTACGTTTCCTAATAGTAAATGTCGTCTTTAAAACAGATTTATAAAAAAATAAATGCAGAAATAAAGACCTTCAAATAAACAACAAGACATTTAAAGATAAAGACTTAAAGTTAGATAAAAATAAGGACAACCAGACAGATTGAAAAGTTAAGATACAAAAAAATAATGATGACAAGATTGATGTTAAAAATACAAGAAAGAGAAAGATAAAGACGACCCGATAGATCACGATAATGCTGACAATATTGATGATGAAGAGGACAAGAAAGAAAAAGATAAAGATAGATTAAGAAGATAAGCCAGATAAAGATAATGCTGACAAGAAAGATGAAGATAATGACGACTAGACAGAAGAAAACAGAATGACAGGAAAGCCAAAGACAAAAATAAAGATAAAGGTGAAAAGAACAAGACACATGACATTGCAGATAAAATGATAAGACAGAGATAAAAACGACATTCCTTGTCAAGCTCGTCTTCAATACTTCTATCACTGTTGAAAGCAATATCCATGTATTCTGGTTTCTCATGCTCTACCCAGTAGTGCATAAACTCAATAAACCTGATAAATAACTGATATTATTCTTTAAATAATTGAATATTTTCCTTTTAAAATTAAATTTATCTTTTTATAACTATGAAAAATGAATTTTCCAAACAAAAAACGATTATCTTAACTGTTTTTAAGAAAAGTCATTATTACCTTTTTTCCCAAGCCATGGCCATGGCTAGTCCGTTCACATTCTCAGTGTCCTTACTCTTCTTGTCGAAATTGTCGATGATGATGGAGATCACAATAGCAGTTGCCTTTAGTCAGAACAATTACATGATTGAAAGAGAGAGACATGGAGTTCCATGGAAATCCAAGTGAATCTGTATTACTTTTATTTGCTTATCATGGCAACTGTCTACGCAAATTTAAGAATTTAAGAATCACAAATTTGTTTTTATAATACCCCAAAACTTCGAAGTTTTGAGCATTAAAATACTTCAACAACCATTGTATTTTAGTTGCTAGAGAAGCAGACCAGTCAAAAAAAAGTCATATTTTGGAATATATCATTAGCAACGTCCTTACCACAAAACTGCGTCCCTTTGTTGAGAGTTAACACTTTAAAATTGAATTGTTTGGTTTCCTTGTGGTATTCAGGATTCTCAGGGAATGATTCCCCCGCAGGAATAAACCCACCCAGAGTATAGTAGGGGTTCACAGGACCTCCCCACTTAGACATGCACCCTTAACATATTATCGTTATTATTATTATTATTATTAAAGGTCAACCCGTCCTTAAATGAAGTCGGGGCCGGCGCTCCTCCTCCGCTTGTAACGTTCAAATCAAATCAAATCAAATCAGATCACACTTTACAGGAACTTATTGAGCCTTTGTATGGGCCAAATCACTCAAGACTTTTTTAATTAAGTTAAGTGAAAAATTTCAACATCCTTCGTAGGGCTGGGCACGTTCCGACTTTTTTGAAATCGTTCCGTTCTGTTCTTGAATGAGGGGCTTCAGCTAAATCGTTCCGTTCTCGTTCTTTTTTTATCATTCTGTTCTCGTTCCGTTCCGTTCTGAGTAGAAGAACGTTCTTCTCGTTCCATTTCGTTCTTGGCATTCTTCGTTGAAGAACGGTTGCATCCCTCTTGTTCTGTTCTTAATCAAGAACGTCTCCATCCCCCATTCCTTTCTTAGTAACGAACAATTCCATCCAAGACAAAAGTTTTATATAAAAGAGTTGGTTAAAAAGTAAAAAAATTACGATTTTTAAATAAAAAGTTCCTCACGGCCGTAAATAATACTTTAAATTATATATTTTAAATTTAGGGTTAAAAGAATAAGCTTAGATAATTTCTGGGATGAGCAATGTATAATTTTGTGAGAGCAGGGGGAGGGGCGATATACAGAAGTTAAACTGAAACCTGCTGTGAAGTCTGTTGTCAGTTTAGCAGAGACTGGGGAAAGGGTGGATGGCGGATTTAAAGTGGGGGAGGGGGGTCAGGTGATTAAATCAAAAAATCGTTAACTATTTCTAGATGATTTAGAACACATTTCTGATTTAAAATGCGTTCCCAACTTAGAACGTGTTCTTGATAATAAGAACGCGTTAACGATTTTAACCATTCTTTTCAAGCAATTCCCGTTCCGTTCTTTTACTAATCGTTCCAATATTCTCAAGAACGCGTTCTAAACGTTCGGTTTTTTTAACGGTTCTTGATTGTTCCGTTCGTTCTCGAGAAAGAAATATCGTTCCACCAGGAACGCACCCAGCCCTAATTCTTCGCAATGTTTCTAATTAAATAATTAAACGATCTAACAACTTTCATACAGCCTGTATAATCAACTCAGTAATCAGTGTCATCCTTAAATCCAAAGAAATCCATCTTGAACATCTCGACATACTGGTGGTACCGAGAGAACCATTAGGAAACTGGGAGTGTAAAGAAGGGCCCATGGCAGACCGTTATATGCTTGACACCCCTGGATGATTTACACTAAGCTCTAAGCTGGGTTAATTCATTGAAACTTATGCGGAAATATCAGATTGAAGGATTGACAGTGATTTTTATTATTTTACACAATCTCAACTGTACAGTCTGTTAAGCTGCATTGTGTATATGTACTGTATTGTATTCAATACTGTACTTTTTAAGTACTGAAAAGTCAACACTAGCCTGTACTGTACCGCTTAAACTATACAGTACAGTAAACAGTGTACAATGTAAGTGAACACTGTACACGTTAAATTTAAAAGTGTAACATGTACACCTTGTTATTACCTATATTCAGTTTGTCACTTGGCGCAGTCAAAGTTGGATTCTTAACACAGGCAAGCATATGATCTAGATACGTCCAGTTCCTAATATCAATCATTAAGTTAATTAACAAATCATTTTCAAGTCAGTCAATTATTAAAAATAAATCAATCAAACAAATATTAGTTGCCTGAAATCACTCATAAAAATTTTAAAATGTAGCAGCTCATAGGTACTAAGAAAATCAATGAATGAATGAATGAAAGGATGAATGCGTCAATGAATGAGTTAATGAATGAATGAGTGAATGAAAGGATGAACCAATAAATCAACCAATGGATCAATTAATGAATGAGTCATTTTATAAATGATTAAAAGAATCAATCAATCAAACAATTAATGGATCAATAAATGGATCAGTGAATAGATCAACAAATAATTCAATAATTCAATCAATCATCCAGTTTATCAATCAATGAATCAAATCTCCAGTACTGACCTAGGTTTGCCTCCATCACCTCCTTCAGGATCAAACCGCTTTTTGTCTAAGTATTCAACAATTTAAACAAATGTTCTTTTTTCCTTTTTATGACTTTAATTGGTATTTTCTCATTTCATAACGATTCTGAAATCTCAATTTTTAAACATTTAATAATTTAAGATCAATAAAATATAATGAAGATCCTTAACTTTTGGATATGAAATATTTTTTTACCAAAATATGATTTTTAAATTGTAAATTCCTAGAAGGTCTTCTTGGTCCTGCCAATATGCCCACACGTTCTGTATATTACAAGACTGTTTGTCAGGATACAGGGGCTTGTTGCACACCTTTAATACAATCAATTAATCACACAATTTAGAAATCAATCGACTAATCACACGTTATCTATATTACATGACTGTTTGTCAGGATACAGTGGCTTGTTGCACACCTTTTATACAATCAATTAATCACACAATTCAGATATCAATCGACTGAATACACGTTATCTATATTGCAGGACTGTTGCACACACCTTTGATACAATCAACTAATCAAACAATCTATATTTGCATCAAAGAATAAAAAATCGTTGAACTGAATAAATAAAAATAGGTTCACTGTCCTTGTATGTCAAAAGTATTGTTACCTTAGTAAGATTATAATTAACAGGATGCCCTTCCAAATCCAAGAATTCAAATTGTAATTCTTCAATCTTCTTCTGCAGTTTCAATACTTCCTAAAATGAGGAGGATAGAATGATAACACTAATAATAATGATAACGATTAATTAAAGAATTTATCTGATCCTGTCCTTTAAACAATTATTATGTCCTAGTCAATGTCTTGTCCTAGTCCGTGAGCTGTCCTAGTCTATGTCCAAGTCCTGGTTCTGCCCTATTCTGTCCTTAACAAAATTGTCCTGTCCCAGCCCAGGTCCATCTTCTGGTCCTGCTGTATTCTATCCTGGTACTGTCCTTGACATGATTATCCTGTCCTGGTCCTCCTCTAGAACTGGTCATGGTCCTGCCTTTTTCCTGTCCTGTTCTGACCTTATCATAATTGTCATCTCCTGAACAAAATTGTCCTGTTTTTATCCTAACTGTCCTGTCCTACCTTGAGAAATTTCTCCTGGAAAACTGGTCCTATCTCCAGATCATTCCGCAGATGATCCGTAAAATTAAACTTGGTGATACCATACTCAGGGGACTCTTTGGCATGGATAATCACCTATTCAATCAACAAATCAATTAATTTATCAATCAATCAAAAACTAAATCAACCAGATAGCTCAATCTATCAATCAATCCACGAATCAATCTATCTAATCATATTAAGTTGCAGTAGAAATAGACGGTTCTCTTAAATACCAAAAATCAATTTATCAATTTAATTAAGACAAAATTTCTTAATAACAATTATTATATCATATCTGTTCGAAAAAAACAATTACATATCAATAAAACATTACCTGGCTTGCTCTGTAAAAAGGACGGAAAGTGGAATCGAAAAAGTCCTTTTCAACCCTTGACCTAAAAAACATTAAGATATTATTAAAATGAGAGATTGAAGGTTACTGAAGCAAGTCATCACCACAGGGAAACATTCTTATGAGCCAAATAAACAAACAAATAAAAAGTGTTAATAACTAAAAAAAAAAGAGAAAAACAATAATTGTTTTTATTATCTTTTAAGGAACAACAGGCTACCATAAGTGCCAAGTTCTGCGGAGAGGACAGACTAGGAAAGTAAAAAAAAAGTCTTGAATGACAAAAGACACTTGAAGCTACCAAATATAACCCGAGCAAAAATGGCCCTATCAAAAAATTTTCTAGTTGTAAATAGCAGCTGAATTCAGACACTAGCAAACCGTAACGCCGTTATTCATTTCTCCTCTTACGCTTTCAACACTCCTTTTATTTATTTATTTATTTATGAAAAAATGATTGTTTACCTGGATGATGGGCTGGCCCAAAGCTCAATAGGATCAGTTGTAACCTGGAGATACAGAATACCTGGACATATCAATCCATCAATCACAGAAGATATCAATAAAACAATCAATACAAGATTTCAATCAGTTAATCTGACACCTTTATTCATAGGATTGAAAAAAAATTATACAAATTCAAATCTCTCGGCTTCCTTAGCAAAACATTTAATAGATTTATTTTAGAGAAATTTGATGGGGGTACAAAAACAAAAATGAATATGATGAATATTTAATTGAAACTATTAATTAATTGATAGAAACCTGAAGAAAGCCCCGCAGCAAAGACGATTGAGAGAAATATAACTGGTAGAGGATAGATTGCGGCAACTGTACCCCACCAAGTGAACATATCAGTCATTCCATTCTCAAACCTGGAACATGAAGAGTAAGTTTTAATGAATAATAAACCCTTTATTCTTTTTAAATGATGACATTGTTCTGAATTCTTTTCATTGTGCTTAAAAAATTATTTGTAACACTTAAATAAAATATTTGAAAATAACATTAACTATTCCCACTATTATCTTGGAACGAAATGGACAACTACATTAAGAAATTTAAATTTGGATTTTGAGTCGATAAAAAAGTTTTGAATATTATCAACAATAATGATGATACCTTGTTCCCAGCTTGGTGAAGAAGGACAGATCGTTGAAGGTGACAACGGTGTGATCTTTGGACCTGGTTGGGGAGGCTGGGGTCGTGAAGGGTACACTTACAGACTCACGACGGGGACTTCCAGGATCCTAACATAGGGATATTTAAAGTAGGAAGGGAAGCCAGAAATTAAGAAATTTACTTCCCTTCTCTATTTTTAATTATTAATTATTTACAACTATACTTATGAAGGAAGTTAAAGGAATTTGTTAAAGGTTTTGTTGGCAAAATTGGTCAAGGGAACCTGTGGTTAAGTAATGGTTAATTTCCTGAAAATTTTAAATCTTGATAAAATGTTCTTACCTTTGAATCCCCAAAGATACTATCTTCGTCTCCCATTGCAAGATTACTCTTGGTCAGTGTATCAGCAGCGCATACAACCACAACAAATATGATCGAACCAACAACAAACACTAAAAACAACAAATATGATCGAACCAACAACAAACAATAAAAAAACAAATATGATCGAACCAACAACAAACAATGAAAAAAACAAATATGATCGACCCAACAACAAACAATAAAAAAAAATGATTGAACCAACAACAAACACTAAAAAATAAACAAATATGATCGAACCAACAACAAACACTAAAAAAATATGATCGAACCAACAACAAACACTAAAAAAAACAAATATGATCGAACCAACAACAAACACTAAAAAAACAAACAAATATGATCGAACCAACAACAAACACTAAAAAAACAACAAATATGATTGAACCAACAACAAACACTAAAAAATAAACAAATATGATCGAACCAACAACAAACACTAAAAAAATATGATCGAACCAACAACAAACACTAAAAAAAAACAACAAATATGATCGAACCAACAACAAACACTAAAAAAACAACAAATATGATTGAACCAACAACAAACACTAAAAAATAAACAAATATGATCGAACCAAGAACAAACACTAAAAAAAATATGATCGAACCAACAACAAACACTAAAAAAAAAATATGATCGAACCGACAACAAACACTAAAAAAACAACAAATATGATCGAACCAACAACAAACACTAAAAAATTAACAAATATGATCGAACCAACAACAAACACTAAAAAATTAACAAATATCATCGAACCAACAACAAACAATAAAAAAACAAATATGATCGAACCGACAACAAACATTAAAAAATAACAAATATGATCAAACCAACAAGAAACACTAAAAAATTGACAAATATGATCAACCCAACAAGAAACACTATTCAAAAGAATCAAATTACAATAAAAACAACAGCAAAAGATAAAATAAGCATCAATTATCTTCACACAAAAATTTCATTTGTTGAATAAATATCCAAAAGGATTTAATTTTATCCAAACGACAACAAAATATATGGATTAGCGGTTTTTGAAGTGATAAACAATTCAAAAAATCATCTATGGTTGTATAACTTATAAGTAAAGGTTGCAAACTAACCAATAATCATGATGAACACCAGACCATCAACTCCCTCTACTATATCAAACTGAAAGCCCAGCTCCTGGAACTCTGGTAGATTCAGTTTACAGGCTGCCGGACAGTCTGCACATCCACATCCTAAATACAGACAGGATTAAAGCTATAGTAACTTTGAACTATGTTAGAACTATGTTACAACTATGTTAGAACTATGTTAGAACTATGTTAGAACTATGTTAGAACTTTGTTAGAACTTTGTTAGAACTATGTTAGAACTATGTTAGAACTTTGTTAGAACTTTGTTAGAACTATGTTAGAACTATGTTAGAACTACGTTAGAACTACGTTAGAACTATGTTAGAACTATGTTAGAACTATGTTAGAACTAGGTCAGAACTAGGTTAGAACTATGTCAGAACTAGGTTAGAACTATGTTAGAACTATGTTAGAACTATGTTAGAACTAGGTTAGAACTAGGTTAGAACTAGGTCAGAACTAGGTTAGAACTATGTCAGAACTACGTTAGAACTATGTTAGAACTATGTTATAACTATGTTGGAACTATGTTAGAACTACTTTAGAACTATGTTAGAACTATGTTAGAACTACGTTAGCACTACATTAAAACTTAACTAAGTTAGAACAACATTAGAACTATGCAATTTGAAGATCATGGATTTTTTATGAAAGCATTGTATTTGGATTCCTGTTTTGGATCCTTTTTTTACAGATATTGATCTTAACACACTGGATTAATCCATGACACATTTTTAAATGAAAGATTTAAATGATTTTTACCCGAGCTTTGAACAGTTCCAGGAAGAAAAGGTGGAGCATTATTACACTCTATTATAATGGGATTATGGTAATCAAACCCATCTGTAGACTTCACAGCAGAACTAGAATAATATGAAAAATAATAAACATCAGAATTGAAATAAAATTCGACCCCCCCCCCCCCCCTCGCATTGTTGGAAGATCCAACATTATTTTGAGATTTAATAATAATAATATTGATAACACTCTTTTTACCTATAATTGTAGGATATCTGGAATGGGGAATATCCATTCTGGATACTTCCCATATAGTCGAACCTAAAATATAGATATTCAATCAATTATTCACACTTATGTCACTTTACAACATTGAATAAACTTTTAAATCTTAATTAATCATTCTTTAAAAATGGGAAATAACTTTTTTATCAGTCTTTATACGTTCACCAAGAAATCAACTTATTTTTCGAAAAAATCAACAGACCTTCAGAAAATTTTGAATGGTTATCCTTTTATTATAAAATTGATACTTAGTCATATAAAGAAATAGCTTAAGAAGGATTTTTTCCCTACAAGCCTGATCATGACATAAAGGAGGAATGTTGAGCGTAATTTACAGTGGCTCTCCATGCAAAGATGGCAATGTCCGAATCAAAACTGTAGCTTTTAAACCTTAATAGATTCAATACTTTAGAAGATATTATCGTTTTCTAGCTTGAAAGTTCTTTATTTCTGCCAATTCCAAAATGTATTCCTGTAGTAGAAATGCGCAAGTCACTTCTGTAGAGAAACCACAATTGAAAATCTGTTAGTTATCAACATTTGTTTTTAATTCATACTTGATCAGACAAAGATTTTACGGGAACTGTTGTGAATCGGGCATTGCCATCTTTGCATAGAGGGTCAATTGAAATTACGCTAAAAGTCCCTTTTAAGAAGATTTTTAAATGATTATTCTTTCAATATTGTTCTTACCATCGTTTAGCAGTACAATCTCTACTTCCCCAGGGACCACAGAGTAAACCCATAACAGTGTCACTGATCTACATAATTATCTAATTTACATATTTGTTTGTCTGCTTGATTTTAAAATATCTGATTGATTGTTTGTTTGTAATATAATTGTTTGGTTGTTAGATTGTATGTAAGTTTAGTCTGTTACTTATGCAGAATATTTGTAGTTTGTTTGTTTGTTTTCCTACCTCTGGATACTGAACGTTCTTGCATGAATCGTAGGTCTGTGAGTTGAACTCTTCATGAACAAACACAGTTACTTCTTTCACCATCTCCTTTATCTTTCCTAGAACAGGGTTTAATCTTAGGAAAAATATAGTTCTACAACTTTCACTTTACATTAGATCCAACCATTACTAATTTAAATTAATTTTTATTAACTAGATTGATTTCCATCATTGATAAAACTTTAAATGAGTTCCTGGGGATTAAAAAAACTAACCTTGATAGACCTCAGATGCTTTGCCTTCAACGCTCTTATCCACCCTTAACAGCAAGAAATAAGTAATAACTTATAAGTTGACAAGTTATATTTTAGAACTATATTTATTCTTGAAGATAACAAATGAATAGACGAATACTAAATAGATTAACAGATAAGTAATTAAATAGATGAATAAATAAATAGATGAATGTAGATAAATTGGTTATTAGATAAATGAATGAATTGATGAAAAGATTAATTGACAAATAGAAGTATAAATAAATAAATGACAAATTTAGAGATGAATATATGATGAATGATTGATGAATAAATCTTGAATGAATGATGAATGAATGATATATAAATAATGAATGAATGGTGAATGAATGAAAGATGAATGAATGATGAATGAATATGAATGAATGAATGATGAAGAATGAATGATGAATGAATGATGAATTAATGAATGATGAATGAATGAATGATGAATGAATGATGAATGAATGATGAATGAATGAATAATGAATGAATGTTGAATGAATGTTGAATGAATGAATGATGAATGAATGATGAATAATGAATGAATGATTAATAAATGAATGATAAAAGGATGAATGAATGATGAATGAATGAATAGTGAATGAATGAATGAATGGTGAATGAATGAATACCTGACGAATCTGCTTTGTCGTGGGTGACAAGTCATGTCACAAAAATTCTTCTTGAAGTTGTAATAACAGGTAGGACACCTGAACATTGAACCGGATTAAGATAAGGATTAAGATCAAGATCAAGATCAAAATCAAGATCAAGATCAAGATGAGGATCAGGATCAGGATCAGGATCAGGATCAGGATCAGGATCAGGATCGGGATCGGGATCAGGATCAGGATCAGGATCACTACCAGGATCAGGATCAGAGCTGGAAACTTTAGAATGGTAGATATCGAGATCAATGCTTGATCTTCTTTTTTTCTTAATCTCGAGACTAACCTAATCTTATACTTGTATCCTGAAAAGTGAAAATTGTATAAAATTCAACCAATCAGTCATTTATATCAGAAGCCGATAAATTTAACATTTTGCGCGCCATTTAAGATTAATATACGGAAACGGTAGGGACTCTCTAATTTTTAAAAACCAGTTTTTGATTTTTCTGTACTATATCCAAAAAGGGTGGATTAAGCTAGAAATTAAAAGTGTCCACATTGGATATTCGGATTAAGAAGTTGGGATCAAAGGTATCTCATTCAAAAGTTCCCAGCTCAGGATCAGGATCAGGTTCAAGATCAGGATCAGATTCAGGATTAAAATCAGGATCAACTCAAGATCACAAACAAACTAAGGAGCAGTAAAAATAAATGTATAGGAGTAGAAAAATGTTTAAAATAACATTATTAACAATGTTCAAGTATTTACCCTCTGTCCAATAAACTTTTTGGAATTGCAAAATTTTCTTTTAGGTCTTTTAACTGAGCAGTACTGCAGCACAGATCAGGAACAGATCCATCCTAGATAGATAGATAGATAGATAGATAGATAGATAGATAGATAGAAAGATAGATAGATAGATAGATAGATAGATAGATAGATGTCTTCAGGTAGAGCGATAGATAGAAAGATAAAAAGATATAAGGTTAGATAGTTGAATAGATATACGCTTTGATAAATAAATAGATATACGGTTAGATAGATAAATAGATAGAAGTATAGATCGATAGATAGATAGATGTCTACAGGTAGAGCGATAGATAGATAGATAACAAGTAAATGGTTAGATAGATAAATAGATATACGCTTAGATAAATAAATAGATATACGATTAGATGTCTACAGGTAGCTGGTAGAGTGATATATAGATAGATAAAAAGATATAAGGTTAGATAGATGAATAATTATACAGTTAGATAGATAAATAGATATAACGGATAGATAGATAAATAGAAAGATTGATGAATGAATGGATACAGGTAGATAGATAGGTAGACAGAAAGACACTATATATTAAATATTTATGTAGAATGATAAAAATAAAAAGGTGTATGGGGATAGATCGAGAGATAGGTATATGAATAGAACGATAGATATATAAATGGAAAAATAAAAAAATTAATTCAAAACAATTCAATTAATTTATCTAACCTCAGGGACAAGATGGGGGCAAACTTCCTTCAGTAATCCCAGGGATTCAGCATCAGCCTTCTTACCAGGTCCATTGTACACACAGTTCAAGATATGCTTAGTATCTAAACATTGGTCCGTTTTACACACAGTTCAAGATATGCTTAGTATCTAAACATTGGTCCAGTTTAAGATATGCTTAGTATCTAAACATTGGTCCATTGTACACACAGTTCAAGATATGCTTAGTATCTAAACATTGGTCCGTTGTACACACAGTTCAAGATATGCTTAGTATCTAAACATTGGTCCATTGTACACACAGTTCAAGATATGCTTAGTATCTAAACATGGGTCCGTTGTACACACAGTTCAAGATATGCTTAGTATCTAAACATTGGTTCGTTGTACACATAGTTCAAGATATGCTTAGTATCTAAACATTGGTCCGTTGTACACACAGTTCAAGATATGCTTAGTATCTCAACACTGGTCCATTGTATACACAGTTCAAGATATGCTTAGTATCTAAACATTGGTCCGTTGTACACACAGTTCAAGATATGCTTAGTATCTAAACACTGGTCCGTTGTACACACAGTTCAAGATATGCTTAGTATCTAAACATTGGTCCGTTGTACACACAGTTCAAGATATGCTTAGTATCTAAACATTGGTCCGTTGTACACACAGTTCAAGATATGCTTAGTATCTAAACATTGGATAGTTGGGATGGAGTACTTTATATAACATGTTACCTGATGTAGTAATTTGTTTAGTTTTAATTCGTTCAGATTTGTTTTGCTTGGAGTTGGTTTATTTGATTGGTTTCGTTTTGTGTCTAACTTTGTTTTTTTCGTGCTTCATATTGTTTTGTTTCTCATTTTGTTGTTTCATTTTGTTACGTGTTGTGTTCTGTCGTGTTTATTTTTGTTTTTGTTCCGTTCTGTTTTATTTAATTTTGTGTTGCGTTTTGTTCTATTGCTATGTGTCTTTTATAATGTTTGGTGTTGTGTTTTTTATATTTCGTTTCATTTTGTTTCGTTTTTTTTCGTTTGAAATAGTAGAACCTGAAGCTGGATAAGTTGGATCCTTGCCACATTTATCATACCATACACAGTGCCCGTCACTCCCGTACATTTCATACGAACTTGACAATAAAAATATTGATAAATCATCCATTTAATTTTGAAATGAATGGATGAATGAGGATATGAAAAAAAATAATGAATGAATACTTAAATGTTGGAATGACAGAAAGGATGAATGTTGGAATGAATGAATGAATGAATGCAGAAATGAATAGATGAATGTTGATATAAAGCATGAACGAATGTTGGAATGAATGGATGCATATGTATTTGAAAGAATGTTAAAATGAAAGAAAGGATGAATGCTGGAATGAAATTATGAATGTTTACATGAATGTTGTGATGAATGAATGAGTGCTAAAATGAATAGATGAATTTTGATATGAATCAATGAAGAGGAATGAATGAGTGGAAATTGAATACCTGAAAGCTAGAGCTGACGAAAGCTGTAAAAGAAGAGCAGCCACCCTCATGTTTAAACTTTCAGGAGCCTAAAGATATTTTTCATAATTAAAAAATCTAAAACAGAAAACAGTTTTTAAACCGTCGTCTTCTTCCCTATGTGTTTTATTATAAAAGCTTCTTAAGGATGTTGTATTCATAGAACTTTTAAAAAATATTAATATGAGTTGTCAACAATCACAAACTACAAAATATTTGTGACCTTTAATCAGAAGAAAAAAAGAAGACAGATAAATTATGATAAAATGGATTATCCGGATAAAACAGACATCCTTATAAAAATTGTAAATAAATTGGATATCCTTAAGAAAAATGAATATCCGGATAAAACTACAAAAGGATATCCGGATAATAATTATCTGGATGAAATTTAAAATGAATATCCGGATAAAACTACAAAAGGATATCCGGATAAAAATTATCTGGATAAAATCTAAAATGAATATTCGGATAAAACTACTAAAGGATATCCGGATAAGAATTATCTGAATAAANTCCGGATATTCATTTCAGATTTTATCTAGATAAAATCTGAAATGAATATCCGGATAAAACTACAAAAGAATATCCGGATAAAATTATCTGGATAAAATCTGAAATGAATATCCGGATAAAACTACAAAAGAATATCCGGATAAATATTATCTGGATAAAATATAAAATGAATACCGAATAAAACTACAAAAGGATATCCGGATAAAAATTATCTGGATAAAATCTATAATGAATATTCGGATAAAACTACAAAAGAATATCCGGATAAAAATTATCTAGATAAAATCTGAAATGAATATCCGGATAAAACTACAAAAGAATATCCGGATAAAATTATCTAGATAAAATCGGAAATGAATATCCGGATAAAAATTATCTAGATAAAATCTAAAATGAATGTCCGGATAAAAGCGTAAAACAGAAAATTTGAAAATGCAAGTCCAGAAAACAACAACTGAACAATTTTTGCTACAAGTCCAACTATACCTTAAAATTGATAAAAACGCAGAAGCTTGATTTGCCAGAATTTCACATTTTAGTTGCTGAATCAATATTTTTATAGTTGAGAACAGTTCTCTGAAATATCACAGATTTGCAGGAAAATTGGAATAACAATAATAATAATAATAATAAAAAAGAAAATTGTGTGCAAAAGAAATACTATATATCACATATGTTGTGCAAATTTTGATTTTAATAAATAAATCTAACTTATTTCCCAAGTTTACACATTTTGTACGATTTGCAATATATACACAGTACACATTACAATTCACAAAAAAATGGTTGTACATTGTACACATTAAGTATAATCTGTACAATAAAGTAAATTTGCATGGCGTTTCTTTGCGTGTGTTTGATTCTATAATTGCTGATTTAGAAGTATAAATGTTCAACATTATGTGAGACAAAAATCTAAGAATTTTGTTGACAATATGAAAAATTATCTTCTGAATTTGAAGTTATTTTGCCACTAAGTTGAATTGAGTTATGACTAAGCTTACTTATCAAATTCCAGGGCGGAGTCGTTTTCCTTTTTTAAGAAATATTCTTCACAAAATTTTGATATTTTTACAGGGTGATACAAATTATTCTAACATTTTATTTATTAAATCAATAGTTACAGGGTGGCAAACAGGGCAGCATTTCATAAATTTTAAGATAGTTATTCACAAAAGTCGTATAATGTGATTGATGATTTTAAAATGGCAATTATTGTTTTAATTCATTTAAGTTTGAGGATTGTCATGCAAGGGAGTTCAAGACAAAATTATTAAAAAGTAATAAATTTTACAGGTGGCAAAAATTCATTAAAATTTTTTAGCACTTTGGTAACTAATCGCAGATTAATAGTAAATTGTAAGATTTAGAGAATATTTAATGAACTCCAAAATTTACAGAAATTCTATTAGACTTTAAGATTTAAAGACTTTCTAATAGAGTTCAACATTCAAAGAAATCCTAGTCGACTTCTAGATTTTGAAAATTTCAATTAGACTTTAAAATTTAGAGACTTTCTAGTAGACCTCAAGATTTAAAGAATTTCTAGTAGACTTCAAGAATTAGAGAATTTCTAGTAGACCTCAAGATTTAAAGAATTTCTAGTAGACTTCAAGAATTAGAGAATTTCTAGTAGACCTCAAGATTTAAAGAATTTCTAGTAGACCTCAAGATTTAAAGAATTTCTAGTAGACCTCAAGATTTAAAGAATTTCTAGTAGACCTCAAGATTTAAAGAATTTTTAGTAAACTTCAAGAATTAGAGAATATCAATAAGACATTACGATTTAAAGAAATTCAAGTAGACTTAAAGATTAAGAGAAATTCTAAAAGAATATAAGATTTATAGAAATTCAAGTAGACTTAAAGATTAAGAGAAATTCTAAAAGATTATAAGATTTATAGAAATTCAAGTAGACTTAAAGATTGTGTAAATTTCTAGTAGACTTCAAGATTTAGAAAATTTCTAGTAAATCGCGATTTTTCGATATTTTCCTTTAAAATATTGAGAAAATTCAGAAAATTGTTAAATAATTGCAGCACTGAGAGAATCTTTAGAAAATTGCGAAACTAAGAGATATTTATTCGGATTATAGCAGATTGCGAAAAAGATTCCACGGTTAAACTAAGAAAACAGTGAAATCATTAAAACTGTGGAATAGGAAGACGACTGTTAGGCTCAAGGTATAACTTTAAATTGTTCAATAGTCCCATGAACATGAACACTTAACAGTGAAACAGTAATTGTGCAGTGTGAACAGACCATATTTCCTTAATAAGTTGAGTTTTAACATATTTGTAAAACTTTAGAACAACATATAATACACACAAGATTACTTAAATGGCATCTTTCCATACCACAGTTTTATGGGTGCCACTGTAGGGGCAAGTGTGAACACCATTGTAGTTTTCTATCTACTGTGTCACAAAGCTAAGGTTACTTTCTAACAATTAGGTCAGGCCTTCATGACAGTTCAATGTTTATACTCAACGAAGAAAACCTCAAGATAAAAGACGTAACATATCTAAACAAAAAATATATTCATTTCAAAGAATTAAATTGAAAAATATTAAAAAATGTTCAGGCAAACGGTTAAAAGATGTAGATTTAGAGGATAAAAAGTGTTTAAGAATTCAGTTATTTATCATATCCCCCCACCCCACGTAATTCTATTGTTCCCTTAGACTCCATGAATTTTATTAATTATTTTGATAAGAGACAGCTGTGTCTACATTTATAAGATCAGGTGTTCAAAGTAAACTTTTCATGAGTCAGATAGACACAATTTGTAGTTTTTGTAGGAGGGGGGGGGGGAAGGTAGCGATTTCTGGATATAAGAGTTAAGCCGCAAATTAATTTCAAATTTTAAAATTGCAGTTGAAAAAAACTTTAACCTAATTTAAACGTCATTATTATTTTTTGAAACCGTGCATTATTCAAAATTGGCTGCATAGAAAACATTGATATCAACTTTTTCTTTGTAAAGCTAACATTTATTTTGCATCACCCTGGAGTTAACCGTCTAATGCAAGCACCGCGTATAAACTGAGTTAAGAATTCACAAACTCGCAGTAATATTCGAAAATTTCAAAATTACGGATTTTTCTAATCTAAATGCGCTACTTGCAAAAAATGCAATGACTGATCAAAAAATGCTAAACTTTGCGCTTTAATCGATAAAATTCCATATTTTGTGATAATTCATTAATTGAGGCCGGATCAAGTTTCAGGTAGATACATTAAAAGCTTACTTTTGTTTGCATTAATTTAGGGTGANAATTCCTTACAATAATTGTTTTCAAACTAGGAACAATCCCTTACAATAATTGTTTTCAAACTAGGAACAATCCCTTACAATAATTGTTTTCAAACTAGGAACAATCCCTTACAATAATTGTTTTCAAACTAGGAACAATCCCTTACAATAATTGTTTTCAAACTAGGAACAATCCCTTACAATAATTGTTTTCAAACTAGGAACAATCCCTTACAATAATTGTTTTCAAACTAGGAACAATCCCTTACAATAATTGTTTTCAAACTAGGAACAATCCCTTACAATAATTGTTTTCAAACTAGGAACAATCCCTTACAACAATTGTTTATAAAAAATACTAAAGAATGCTGTTTGGACGATTCATACACACTAGAACATTTTTGTACATTATTTGATCCTTTAATGGCACTAAAAGGGCGGATTGTTTTATTATAGCTTTTTTTCGAACATGTTAAAGAAAAATACCGCGATTTAATATCGCAGACTCTTCCCTTTAAGTTTACTTAATTATAAAATGAAAATAATTCTATGAATTAATCCTGAAGGCATTTCTCCAGTACTTTCATCCTTTGCTCCAGAGATGTTCGGATCTTTTCGTTTTCCTAGGAAATTACAAAATTACAGGGAGTATTCGCGAAAAGTTAAATAGGCAGGTCCCGAATTGAATTCTGTTTATATCGCTAATATTTTCACATCAATATGTTGCGCATAAACAGAGAAAATGGTTAAACTCAAGAGAGTAGAACCCACATAAATTCACGGGATCAGCTGAACCCCCTTCATTTTTCGCGAACACTCTTTTTAAAGGTTCAGTGAACGTTATTTCAAGTTACTATATCTAAGACCCCGATTTCAAATATTTCGGGGTAAACTAGTCTCATTGAGAACTTGAAACTAGAACAGTTCTAATTCTTCATTGAGTTGAGTCTTATTAAAAATTCAGTAAATATCTTAGACAAAACTTTAAATGTTAAGAGTTGAGTCTAAATAATTCAACTTGAGACAAAGTTTTTGAATTGCGTCTGATTGCAATGTCAAGTTTACAACGGTACCCTTAGAAGCTTCATATGATCAAGTATGAATTGGATATTCATGTTTTTGTTTCTTTAAACTGTATATTTTCATTTGTGATTTCTATTCAAAAGTGACTTGCGCATTTTTGCTTATAAGAAACTATGAACAAAACTTACAGAAATAAACATCTCTCGAGTAAGGAAAACATTTTTCAGCAGATTAAGGCTTCAAAGATACCGTTGTAAATCGGGCATTGCTATCTTTGCATGGAGGGTCAACTGAAATTGTGCCTACAGTCCAGATTATAAACATAAATTCAAGTTACCCTGTATATAACACAAAGCATGTTGTTAAGTGGTTTAAATCTAATCTTAGACATTATAGTTTTTGCTTTAAAAATCCAGAAAATAATTAGCCGTCAATGACCCTTTAACATTAATTGGAGGCATTTAATCATTTAATGAAAATTTAGGAGACATATCTAGAAATAAAATATTTACTCTACCTCTATTAGTTTTTCTGACTCTGAGACATCAAGTTGTATCTTAGTATTCTAGAATAAAACAAATTAATTAAAATTAGTCGTACTTTCAAGGGAGTCTACATTTATACAGTGGCATGTTCGATTCACTTTGATATCTTTTTCTGATCATGAATGAATGAGATTTGTAAGTTTAACTCTTTAAAATTAATTTTTTTCAATGGTGGTTTCTCTACAAAAGTGATTTGCGCATTTTTCTTGTAGAAACAATGGGAGAAAATTATGGAAAACAACGATATTATCCGCATTTTTGATAAAATAAAGGTTTAAAGGTTCGTGGTGGATAGGATATGCCCCTTTTTAAACGGAAGTTGACTCGGAAGTTACACGACGATCATTTAAAGCATCAGGAGGTTTTCAGGTTTCGACCTATATGTGGTCCAAGGGTATACTTCATTTAGTAATGGAAACAGAAAAAAATCCGAATTAATCAAAAGCTTAAAAATGAATAACCAAAGCGCCCCTTGAAAATTCAGTTAACATGCATTTGGCTTGTCTTCTGATACGCTGGTTTCATTGTTAACATAGATTCAGCCTGCTTATACAAAATCACATCAATTTTTAATTCAGGGTCGACTTTGAAGTGTCACCACGCCTTGGGCTTTGATTTTACCGCTCAAATTCACCTATCCTTTTCTGTAGCCCTTAACATGTACATTTTAACACTATAAAGCACTTGTTGTTAGTAATTAGCAAAATTTGCATAGATTTTTGCTTGAGAGCTTGCAACCTTTTAATTACAAAATTTTCCCAATAAACGACAGAATGACTGAACCGATCCTGCCTGTATTTGATGTAAGACCTCACATGGCAACAGGATAGGTAAATGAACTGTCAAAACTAAATTTTTTTATTTTTGGTCAAAGATATCAGAAAAATAAGGAACTATTTTATATTGCCATTTTTCGTAGATTCCACGTAAAGTAGCAAGTGTATCCTTCAATACCATAGATGTTAAATAAGCTGTAAGCTCTTGAATAAATAAGCATTTAAATAATTTTATCTTATATCAACACTATGCACTAAAGAGTTCTTCCGACAGCTAAAGTTGTATTAATAACTAGAAATATGGAAATATTAAAAACTAAAACGGATAATTTTTTTTAGGTTTAAATGACATTACGTTTTGAACCCAAATTAACTTGCAAAAATAAACTGTTTTAAAAAATAAATTTCGAAAACAGATTTTAAAAATGTTTTTGTTATTCGTTATCTCTGACCCTTGAGGTCGATACTCATAATTTTAATACTTTTGATTAAATTTTGAAATAATAAATAATTTCTGAAGGTTTTTGAAAGGTTTTTTTAGCATTCAGGAGATCCCACTAAACATGACATTTGAAATGATTTGCGGCATTCCTTCGCCAACCCAATTTTACCAGTATGATTATTGAAACGATAATCATTATTGTCCCAAGTCCTGACATTTCCAAAATGTGGTCTGCCTTTTAAGTGCTTTCAAAATAAAAAATTTCGTTCAGATTTTAATTACCGACAAAAATCTAAGTCGATGGAAAACCAGAAATAAACCTTTCTTTAAATAGTCTTTATATCATACATCTCACATATAAAAGACGACCTTTAAGTCGTAGCTCAACTTTCATGTTTAATGGAACACCCTTTTGATAAATTTGATTATTATGGTCATTGCTTGATTAATTGATTTCCAAAATATATCTTACTTGGCTGCCTGTTTCCTGTTCATCCTTGGTAATATTCAATTCATTAATTCCAGGTAAATTCATCAGACTCTCTTTACCATCAAGATTATTATTCTCCGAGGCATCATTCTGCTTCTCTTCCTTCTCATGTTTAACTGTCAGCTGATCACTTTGTTTTGGTTTCTTGTCGTCCTTGCTCTGAGGTGAATACTTGATTGCGGCAGCGAGCAGAGTCCAAATATCAGATTGTCTGAACAGATAAAAACGATTTTCTACCTTTTTTACACACTTTTTTTTAACAGCCAAAGCAGATGTAGGAAGCTTAAGAGTTTAGACGTCATTTCTACACAAAAATCACAATAGTACCCTTGAAACCTTTGACTTATCAAGAATTATAATATATTCTTATTTTTCTCTTTGAGAAACGATGAACATCATCCTTTCTAGACGTATTGGAAATGGCGGGTTACTAACCTTCTTGTTTGTGCTTTGATTAAACTCTCCCCAAGAGTTTGAAAGCTGGTGCTAACAACCCCAGCAGCTTGATTAATATCAAGGGAGTCAACAACAAGCCTCCGTAGTTTACACAGCAGAGAACATGTACTGTTCAGTAGTTGATCACGTCGTCGCAGCATTCGTACAACAATCTAAACAGTTGTACAGCTAGTTTACATTTGTACATAATATAGAATATGTAAGGTAGCTTTCCAGTTTATTAACTAATCCTGATTTATATCTCTAGGTGTAGTATCTCCTAAGGATATTAACTAAACCTGAGCTATTTCTCTAGATGTAGTATCTACTAGTACTTNTGTGTATCATCTATGGAGGATATTAACTCAACCTGAGCAATTTCTCTAGGTGTAGTATCTATTAAGGATATTAACTAAACCTGTGCTATTTCTCTAGGTGTAGTATCTACTCTATTACTAGCACGCTCTCTCCGCAAACCGTCGTACAACCTTAAACTTCGTCCCTCAAGCTCCTAAAAAATGATATTGTATGAATAAGTTAAAGCATATTTACTCATAACTCACATCTTTGTTTACAAACTAAGTGTACTGCAGTTTCTGGGAAGAACATAAACAAAACTCTGCTTTACCAAGATATCTTCCTTTTACTCCAAGAACTGAGGTAGTACATTTTAGTTGGGCTATCATCAAGCTGCAAAGACTTAATTTTTAAATTCAAGAAATTAAATTTAAATTGCCATCAATGCCATTTGAACACTTAATTCTCATTGGTAACACTTTGTAACATGCTAATATAACGAATATCTGATTTTGTCTTTAAAACTTAAAATTTCATCAATGATGAATCGACTAAATCCACTAAAAGAAACAGACTAGTGCTTTCTAAAGAGATTCACACAAAAGTTCTGGCCCCTGGTGGAAAATTCAAATTCAAATAACAATATTTTGATTAACTAGGGGCTTCAACGAAACTTATTATAACTGAGAATGAATTAATCTACTACAGGATTCCTAAGCCTCAAATCACATGATAGACTGCGTTGTAGAAGTAATCTGAATTTTGTAGAGTACATACAAATATATATTTATATTACAAGTGTTAAACTAAAGATCAAAAGATAAGAGATATTATGTGTTCTCAGATAACACAGGATATGGTATGACAAGTATAGTATATAAATTATATAATCAACCCCTGACAAATATAAAATATTAGTTTGAGAACCCCAGCAGTGGCCAGGGTACTCAGTCACAGTTACTCCCGCCGCTTACCCGCGCTAGGTCGTAAATTACAATTTTAGTTTTTGTAAATAAATAAAAAAATGACCCCACTCAATTCAGAATCCAAAAACTAAACTAAAAACATTCCTATGGATCCCTCGAGTTCCCCAATCAAAATTTGAGGCAGTTCGCTGGAGGGGTTCTTGAGTTATGATCGGACATAAAAACAAACAAACAGACAAACAGAGATAACAACAAAGGCAGAAGGTGTACTACCGTTTCTTGGAGGAATGTTACTCAGTACTGCTTAGAAGCCTTCCTCCCAAACAATGCAGTACACTTATTTTGTAAACAAAGATATGGGGATTCCCGGTTCATGCACTGCTAGAAGAAACCCTATTATCCAATCGAATCTGCATATTGAAAATTTACAAACACTGTTCGAAATTTCAAACATTCTGTTCGAAATTTTAAATATTTTGTTCGAAATTACAATTATTTTTTTCAAAATTATAAACATTTTGTTTTAAATTTCGAATATTTGTTTGAAATTTTAAACTTTTTGTTTGAAATTAATAATATTTTGTTGAAAATTAAAAATATTTTGTTCAAAATTACAAACATTTTGGTCGAAATTACATACATTTTGTTAGAAATTACAAACAATTTGTTTGAAATAACAAACATTTTTTCGAAATTTCAAATATTCAGTTCGGAATTTCATATATTCTGTACGAAATTACAAACATTTTGTTCAAAATTATAAACATTTTTGTCGAAATTACAAACATTTGTTCGAAAATACAAACATTTGTTCGAAATTACAAACATCGGTTCGAAATTACATATGTTCGTAATTACTAACATTTTGTTCGCGATTATAAACATTTTGTTCGCCATTATAAACATTTTGTTCGCAGTTATAAACATTTTGTTCGCAATTATAAACATTTTGGTCGAAATTACAAACATTTTGTGTGAAATTAAATATAATTTGTGCGAGATCGCAAAGAAGAACGTTAGAAACATAAATGTCTACGAAATATTTCTAATATTCTGTTAATATATTCAAACAAAATACTAGAAATTATGAACACTTTTTGTTACTTAAACACGGAGTTTCTTTTCTCTACCTTGAGTGCTGGATCTGATGGAGGATCAAGAATTGTAGTTTCCCGTTCAACTTCCTAAACATAATTATCCAAAGTTTATCATGTTAAAGTTTAAAGAGTCCATGCCGTGTTCACAACATTTTATCATTTTAGCAATTATCAGCACAAAATCATGGAGATATCCTTGGCGGAAAATTAACAATTTTTAATTGCGGTTTCTCCATTCATAAGTGATTTGTAGATTCAGGATAAAGGTTTTCAGGTATCCAGGGTAACCGGAGTAATTCGGTCATATAAATCTTTAAACAGTGAGTCACTTGAATTTACGCCATATTTAAGCAATATATGATTTTAAAATGATTTAATGGATGATGTACCATATTGCAAAATTAAATGAAATCGTAAACGACCAGTAAATCCAACAGTATATTTTAATTTGTAGATTTTTGTCAAGTCAGTTAAAAACCTAAAAAACGTCATCAACATAACATGTCAAAAATTTTATGGAACAATAACATTTATTTTCATGAAAAAAATCATAAATTACTCACTCGTATTCCAGTTTCTGCAGTTTTGATGCTCTCCTCTAGTATACAAGTTCTTGTCCTAAAATATTCAGCTTTTCTATTTAATCGGAGGAATTGTTCACAAATTATTATTAAAGGGACTGTAAGCGTAATTTCAATTGACCCTCCATTCAAAGATGGCAATGCCCGATTTACAAAGGTACCCTTGAAAGCTTTCTGATCAAGTATGAATTAAATATAAATGTTTTTTTCATTAAACTGTTTATTTTCATTTCAGTTTCTCTGTGAAAGTGACTTGCGTAATGCGCATTCCTTGTTTAAAAGAAGCAACAAAGAAACTCGCAGAAAAAAAATACTTTTTGAGTTAGAAAAACGACCGTTTCTTCCACATTTTTGATCAGAATAAGTTTTCAAGGGCAACATTGTGAATCAGGCATTGCCATCTTCGCGTTGCGTTTACAATCCCTTTAACGGACAACCTTGCATTCCATGTAACAGGGGACGAGGAAAGGATGGCAACCCACACCCGTTTTGCATCCGATCAAAAAAAAATCATAAATTAATTTGCGGCAGAAAAATCTAACCCACAATTTCACGCTTTAGATATTAAAACACGCATATTTCTTCTAAGTTTGAATTTTGTCGGTGGTACGTTAAGATTGTGTCATTAATTTCTGAAGAAAAAAAATATTCTTTTTATTGTTTCAATGAGTGCAATGTCTTGAACACCGAACATACTTAGCTTGAAAAATAGGATGTTAAAAAAAAAAATTCTATTTAACATTATAGATATTAGACGATAATATTTTCACTTTAAGACTGTAGACGTAATTTGAAATGAATTGCCACTAGAAATTACGTATACAGTCCCTTTAATATTGCAAAACCTATAAGTTTACCTGAGGGTATCTAATGAAGATAAAATATCTGTTCTTGAACTATTCCAGGATTCAATCATTTTCACAGAGGTAATTCTGTCCTTCTTCTGGGCCTGCTCATCATACCTGTATCATGTAATATGGTTCATGAATAGTTCAAGGTTCAAGGTTCAAGGTTCAAGGTTCAAGGTTCAAGGTTCAAGGTTCATGGTTTAAGGTTTAAGGTTTAAGGTTTAAGGTTTAAGGTTTAAGGTTTAAGGTTTAAGGTTTAAGGTTTAAGGTTTAAGGTTTAAGGTTTAAGGTTTAAGGTTTAAGGTTTAAGGTTTAAGGTTTAAGGTTTAAGGTTTAAGGTTTAAGGTTTAAGGTTCAAGGTTCAAGGTTCAAGGTTCAAGGTTCAAGGTTCAAGGTTCAAGGTTCAAGGTTCAAGGTTCAAGATTCAAGGTTCAAGGTTCAAAGTTCAAGGTTTAAGGTTTAAGGTTTAAGGCTTAAGGTTTAAGGTTTAAGGTTCATGGTTCATGGTTAATGTTAATGGTTCATAATTCTTCTCATCTTGTCTTAAATTTACTCATTGATTCATTCATAAATTCATTTCATAATTCCTTCCATTTTAATTTCAATTAATCATTCTAAAATCCTTTGTTGATAGATAAATTAATTCGTTTGACAATTGATCCTTTAATTCAGGACTTTTCACCTGCTAAGATCATGATTAAGACTTGAAGTGAAGAACTCCATGTTTGCCTCCAACCTCTGCAAATCCTACCCAAACCAATATGAAAGCAGGGGTCAAATCGGTGATATAAATTTAAACCGGCGGTAATGCAGTTCAAGACATAGCTCAAAATCATTGAAATTGGTCTCAGGCTTTATTTACTTTTATCTCAATTTAAGTAGATTTGCTTATCTTGGATTGAATTATTGCAAGTTGATTTTAGCTTTGATTAGTTCCCTGTGAGAATGTGAGTGTGGAGAAATCCTGTATCTCTGTTTTGATATAAGAGAACAGAGTTTTCAGTCCTATAGCCATCAGCTCATGGGTTCTACATTCCTATGCAAGTTTATAGGGACTTATACCACCAGATATTGTGTAAATTATATTGACAATATAGTCCTATAGATATCAGTTCATGGGTTCTTCATTCCTATACAAGTTAATAGGGACCTATACCACCAGATATTGTGTAAATTATATTGGCAATATAGTCCTATAGACATCAGTTCATGGGTTCTACATTCCTATACAAGTTAATAGGGACCTATACCACCAGATATTGTGTAAATTATATTGACAATATAGTCCTATAGATATCAGTTCATGGGTTCTACATTCCTATACAAGTTAATAGGGACCTATACCACCAGATATTGTGTAAATTATATTGACAATATAGTCCTATAGCCAGTTCATGGGTTCTACATTCCTATGCAAGTTAATGGGGACCTATACCACCTGATATTGTGTAAATTATATTGACAATTTAATCCCTAAGACGCCTATACAAGTTTATGTCCTCTGGACATCAGTGAACTCCGACATAAAATATACTGTAGGAGAATTTAGTTCATTGGATTTATACTCCATTTCTCAACTATGAAATTAATTATATATTTTATCAAATGTCCAATTCAATTCATTTCCGTCAATGTCGCGGATATTTTCAGAAAGTATAGTCATTATCACTAATATCCTTATTATCATTATTTATTTTAGTTATTATAATTCTTATAAAAATGCCTACCTGGGCAATAAAATGATATCCATGGACGTTCATAAGTTTGAGATGGTAGTCTTGCACACTTCGCTTAGTGTCTCTGTATACAAACAGTCTTATTTATTTCCATACAAACAGTCTTGTTTATTTGTATAAAAACAGTCTTGTTTATTTGTATACAAACAGTCTTATTTATTTATATACAAACAGTCTTATCTATTTGTATACAAACAGTCTTGTTTATTTGTATACAAACAGTCTTATTAATTTGTATACAAACATTCTTGTTTATTTGTATACAACCATCCAATTTATTTGTATAAAGACAATCTTATTTATTTTATACAAACAGTCTTATTTATTTTTATACTAACAGTCTTGTTTATTTTTATACAAACAGTCTTGTTTATTTGTATACAAACAGTCTTGTTTATTTCTAGTTAACTATTTTGTATCACAGTGTAATAATGAACTTTGGAGTCTTAAGTCTACTACGTTGAACTGCAGTATAGTTCTCTGTCGTACAACACAGTGCGGTGTATTGTACTACAGTCTATTAAAGTTTACTGTAGTGCATTGTTCTGGTCACGTGGTACAGACGGAGACACGTGACAATAATACTGCACTGCAATTGGTGAAAGTTCTGGTCACGTGATACGGACATATAAATAATATTATTAATTATACTGAGGAGCTCTTCATCTACATACTGCAGTACTGTGTGTACTGCAGCCTGGTTCTAGAATAATCCACCTTAGTATATAAACTGTACAATACTGTATTTCATGTAAAATACAATCAGTTTATATACTAAGGTGGATTATTCTAGAACCAAGCTGCAGTACACACAATACTGCAGTATTCAGATCAGGGGCTCCACAGTATCTATTGAAAATGAAAAATTATTAAATTCAAATAAAAATAGAAGCAAATCTAAGTTTTCCAGGCTATCGTCGTTTTCATATTGGTTGCGTATTTGCTGAATATGATCTGTTTAAACCTACGATTTATATATATATAACTTTTCGTATAAATTTGACACAGTTTTTTATCAATTTCTCAAGACAGGAACATCAGATAGAACTCTAATGGGTCTCGATCAACTCCTAAAATGCTTAGATTTATGCCTTTACCCCTTTCATTTTCCTTTTAATTTTTCAGTATTATTAACTATTAAAGCAGGCCTTTTTTTTGTTTGAACAAAGATAAATGTGTCTCCCAACCCAGTCTTAAATAAAAACTAAATTAAAGTCTCCAGTAGATTCCAAGGAAGCCTTACAAAAAGTGAATTTCTAAATTTAAAGACATAATATTATTTATTAAGGGAACGTGATCAAGGATTTGTCTACACGTTTTTCTATAGTTTCCAGGCATACTCTGTATTATAATGTAGATTGTGTCGTGTACAGTGCACAATGCAGATATTGCAGTGCAAAATGCAGAATGTTTACTGCAAAATGCAGAATGTGTACTGTACAATGCAGAATGTGACTGTACAATGCAGAATATGTACTGCACAATGCAGATTTTATCGTGTAAAATGCAGATTGTTTACTGCACAATGCAGATTATTTACTGCACAATGCAGAATGTTTACTGTACAGTGCAGATTGTTTACTGCACAATGCAGAATGTTTGCTGCAACATGCAGAATGTGTACTGTACAATGGAGAATGTGTACTACACAATGCAGAATGTGTACTGCACAATGCAGAATGTGCACTGCACAATGCACAATGTGTACTGCACAATTCAGAATGTTTACTGCAAAATGCAGAATGTGTACTGCATAATTCAGAATGTGTACTGGACAATTCAGAATGTGTACTGCACATAGCAAATTGTGTACAGTAAAATACAGATTGTGTATTGCACAATGCAGTTTGAGTACAGCAAAAAAAAGAACTGTTCCTAAGAAACTGCTGAACTAAAACTGGAATCTGGAACTGAACACACTTCAACTGTTCACTCAGCTTTAAACTAAACAAAATAAATTAAATCAGAATCTCAAGGTGACCTACTCCCACTCCCCAGCCCATCAGAATCTCAAGGTACTCTAATCCAATCCCAAAACTCATTAGTAACTCAGGGTTATCTACTTGCAATCCCCAACCCATCAGAATCTTAAGGTATCCTACTCCCACTCCCAAACAATAAGAATTCCAAGGTGCCCTACTCCCACTCCCCCAAATCCATCAGAATCTCAAGGTGCCATACTCCCACTCCTCCAAACCCATCAGAATCTCAAGGTGCCCTAACTCCCACGCCCCAAACCCAGTCGACTTTCGAGGTGCCCTACTCCCACTCCCCACACCCTCAGAATCTCATGCCCTACTCCAACTTCCTAAACCTATTAAAATCTCGTGCCCTACTCCCAATTCTTAAATGAATTATTGTCTTGATGCTTTTGATGCTTTTGATGCTTTTGATGCTTTTGATGCTTTTGATGCTTACCTCATTGAACTCATGTCTACTAGAAATATTGGCAATTCAGCTTCCGTAAACTGATCAAGATCATCCTCCCTCGTTATCTTGTATCCATGGTCGGTTAACAGAAGTTGATTTTCGGCACTAATATTTTGTATAGTAGTATTAGTAGTAATAATAATAATAATAATAATTATGATTTTAAAGAGATTTTATAACAACCGCCCCCCCTGTAACCGTCTCAAATAAACGGTATTTAAGAACATCTAATAATCAAGACTCATTAATGTTTTCAGAATAGTTTAAGAAAAATTTTTGAAAAAGCTTAGATTAAAAATTTGGCATGTAAAATTTAAACTTTGAAAGAGTTTGAAGATTTAGGAATTGAATGCTTTTTCAAGCAATGCATTTATAATGTCAGTTTGGAACAATAACGCATTCAAATTAAATCAAATTTAAAAAAACATAATTTCAATGCCTAATACAGGAATCTATAAGTTTTAATTGCATAATAAAATTACAGTTTTTCACATTTAAAAAGATTATCTAATAGGGATTAAATAATAACATTACTGCGTCAAGTAAAATTTGCCCCACAAAATTCAAACCAAAGAAACAATTTTTATATATATAAAAAAGAAAGAAAATCTTATTTTAGTGTCTAAAAAATGGGTTGATAAGGGGGTTGGCCAATGGCATTTACACATTATTATGAAACTCACCTAATATTAGTATCAGCTAGTATTTGAGCCTGAAGATGGTTAAAGCTAAAACTAGTTTCGGCGGCATAGCAATGAACAGTCTTATTCCGTAGATTAAATACATCTAATCTCTTCTCTCTAGAAATATGTTTATTTATTCCGTAGATTAAATACATCTAATCTCTTCTCTCTAGAAATATGTTTATTTATTCCGTAGATTAAATACATCTAATCTCTTCTCTCTAGAAATATGTTTATTGATTTATAATGTAGATTAAATACATCTAATCTCTTCTCTCTAGAAATATGTTTATTTATTCTGTAGATTAAATACTTCTAATCTCTTCTTCTCTCTAGAAATATCTTATTTATTCTGTAGATTAAATATATCTTTTTTCTCTAGAAATATGTTAATTATTAAAATATAAAAAATATATGCTGACCAAAAAAGATCGATAGGTTTGCAATTTTTTGCTCCTTTGAGCAGAATATTTCCCCACCTTAATATTTTGTTTAACTGTGTGAAGACGACAACATTCCCATGAGTATCCCGCCCTCTCCTCTCAGCACTCCAGTCAAGTAAACTTCGCAACCAGTCCTCTAACCTACATCCATCAGTCAGTCAGTCAGTCAGATTCAGTCCGTCAGTCAGTCAGTCAGTGTCCGTCAGTCAGTCCGTCAGTCAGTCCGTCAGTCAGTCAGTCAGAGTCAGTCCGTCTGTCAGTCAGTCAGTCAGTCAGTCAGTCAGTCAGTCAGAGTCAGTCAGAGTCAGCCAGAGTCAGTCAGAGTCAGTCAGAGTCAGTCAGTCAGATTTATAACTTTTGGTATAATTTAAGTTCACTGCCTTTTAAGAGTTTTTTTTTTAAATAATCGAAAAATTGCAAATTTTTTTTTCAGTCCAAAATATCATCTTTAGTTTAATTAATTTTAAAGGTTTCTACAAAAATTAGATTAGTTACCTAAGCGCCAGTTTCCTGGATATTCTGGTTTCCGGAACTAGATTCTCCTGAGGAATCAGGGCTCTTAGAGGTTCAATTCAGTTTAGGGGGTCTTGGATTAAATTTTAAAAAAGTGGCATGTAGGATTCACAACGACAGCCTTTGAACCTTTTGAACAATGAGTTGGTTTTTTATCTTGAATAAAAGTGTTAATTTCTGATAATTTCCTTTATTGATTTTGTTTCATAATCTGCCAGAAACTTAGAAAACCACTATTGAAAATAATCAATTTTTAGAGAGAATTCTAAAAATATCTTATTCATCCTAGACCTACAGCAGGCAAAGCTTCAAAGTATACCGTTATGAATTGGAGAATGCCCTATCCTGAACTATGGGCTCTAGGGCTATAAACGAGAACGCTCTGCGCCCCTGCCTGGTAAACTATCTTCCCATCTACAGTTTCCAGAACAGCAATATGATTCTGTAGTTTCTGCTCCACATGGTCAACCCACTGCCCAGGGGAGAGATGGGGCAGGAAGGGTCGCTGTCCAGTCACGATCTAACAAAATTGTAATCAAAATCCGAAATGGAGAATATATTTTTCAAATTCCATCCCTCCATCCGTTCATCCGTCCTTACCCCCTAACCAGTTTTGGGGGAAGGAGGGATTATTCTTAACTCTAATTTCATATGCTTCGGGTTAAAAAAAAAAAATTAACATGATGTTTGCCAAAAATTAGAACTTGTTTAAATATGTCCTCCTTAAGAAATTGCATCTTCTAATCTTTACATCAACCTAAGAACATTGTCTTCAATACTGAAGTCTAATCTATGGTCCCTGGATCAATCGTCATACCTCATTACAGAGTAGTTCAAGTGACCAGTAGTCTACGGATTTAGTGTAGTCCTACCTCATGACAGAGTAGTCCATGAAAACAGTAGTCTACGGATTTAGTATAGTCCTACCTCATGACAGAGTAGTCCTAGTGACCAATAGTCTACGGATTTAGTATAGTCCTACCTCATGACAGAGTAGTCCAAGTGACCGATAGTCTACGGATTTAGTATAGTCCAACCTCATGACAGAGTAGTCCAAGTGACCAATAGTCTATGGATTTAGTATAGTCCTACCTCATGACAGAGTAGTCCATGTGACCAGTAGTCTACGGATTTAGTATAGTCCTACCTCATGACAGAGTAGTCCAAGTGACCAGTAGTCTACGGATTTAGTGTAGTCCTACCTCATTACAGAGTAGTTCAAGTGACCAGTAGTCTACGGATTTAGTGTAGTCCTACCTCATGACAGAGTAGTCCAAGTGACCAGTAGTCTACGGATTTAGTGTACCTCATGACAGAGTAGTCCAAGTGACCAGTAGTCTACGGATTTAGTGTAGTCCTACCTCATGACAGAGTAGTCCTAGTGACCAATAGTCTACGGATTTAGTGTAGTCCTGTTCTAGAAAAAGTTCTGGTGCAACGTATTGTAGAGTTCCAACAAAAGATTTGGCTAAACTAGAAACCCCGAGCTCCTTAAAGTATATCATTCAATGAATAAAAGTTCAACATTAAAGGTACTGTAGCAAGGAGTATGGAATAGAAGGGAGATACAACTGACGCGGCCCGCCCCACAATATGATTATACATGCTTTGCAGACGGTACTCCAATTGTATAAGAAATATTCAGAAAAGGTTTTTGTATACGCGGTAATTGTACATCAGACAAATATTTCTTATACAATTGAAGTAACGTCTGCAAAGCATGTAAAATCATATGGTAGGGCGAACCGCGTCAGTTATATCTCCCTTCTATTCTCTACTCCCTAGACTGTAGGCGTAATTTCTAAATAATACCGTTTACAAACTTGTAAAATAAAACCTCTGTCTCATAAAGCATGCATGAGACAAACATAATCTTTTCTTTGAAAATTGATTCTTTTCAACTGTTGGTTCTGTATAAATTGGATAAAAAACTGACAATATCTTCTTTATTATTACTCAGATAGGGGTGTAAATGGTACGGATGTTAATCGGACAAGACACTCTTTAAACGGAGGGTTACTTGACATTGCGTTTACAGTCCCTTTATTATAAACAATATATCTGGTCGAGAGGGGGGGGGAGTAGTGTTTTATTTATTATCAAATCAGGGATGTCATTTTTGTTTTACTCCCCTTATCTTGAAAAAGTTTGTGCGAAGAGCTGTTAAAGTTGCTCATGAAAAATATTTATTTGTAAAAAAAAAGTTGATTTTGCATCTGAAGAGTAAGAAATTTCAAGCTTTTGAAAACAAAAAGTTCAAAAGAAAAGAAATAAAATTTCTAAAAAACATTTTAGAGTAGGTTTAAAAATTAAAGTTTAAAGTTTTTGTTTAATTTTAAAGTTATCAAAATCAGAATTGAATTTGGCTTTTTATGAACGTATATAAACAATAAACAATAAACATCGTTAGGAATATTTTTAAAGAAACTTGACAAAATTTTTGTACACGATTAAGAAATTTCAATTCTACTTTTGGTTTAATCAAAATAGTTAAACAACATATTTAACAAAATAGTACATAACTTTATAAAAAATAAATTCAATATTCAAATAATCATAATTATCATTGAAAAATTTCCTTAGCATATCCCAGATCAATCAGTTTGTAAACCATCCTAGAAAAAGAAATGTGCATCAATAAAAAAATCGAAAAAATGTTAAGAAAACAAAATATAATATATGAAAAATTAATATGGGACTTTACTCTATATTGTACTTTATTTTTAAATAATATTACATAAAGTGCCCACTCCTAAAATAATATTAAAAATAAAGGACAAGTGCCTACCCCTAAAATAATATAGGAAAAGTAACCACCCGGCCCTAGATTAATATTAAAAATATAGGAAAAGTGCCTACCCCTAAAATCATATTCAAAATATCGAAAAAGTGCCTACCCCTAAAATAATATTCAAAATATAGAAAAAGTGCCTACCCCTAAAATAATATTCAAAATATAGGAAAAGTGCCTACCCCTAAAATAATATTCAAAATATAGGAAAAGTGCCTACCCCTAAAATAATATTCAAAATATAGGAAACGTACCCACCCCTAGTTTAATAATAAAAATATAGGAAAAGTGCCCCCCTAGATTAATATCAAAAATATTGGACAAGTGTCCACCCCTAGATTAATATTAAAAATATTGGACAAGTGTCCACCCCTAGATTAATATTAAAAATATTGGACAAGTGTCCACCCCTACCTTGTCTGCGTAGATTTCAGAACGACGTTCTCCGGTTTCAAATCTCGATGAATTATTCGTCTAAAAAAAAACAAATTATTACTTCGAAACATTCCAACATTTTGTCGCAGTAGAATAGAGAGGGGAGGGGAGGGGAGTGGGTGTTATGGAGGAAAGGGGTGTATATGGGGGGTGGGTGATGAGAGGGGCTCTCATGTGTGTTAGGGTTGTAGAGGGGAGGGCGGGGGAAAAAATGTCTTGTTTATAGAAAAAATGAATATGTAAATTAAAATGTAAATAAAAATACCTATTGTGAAGGTATCCAAGAGCGGAGGTAACATCATTCAGAACTGGTAATATTTGAGATTCAAGCAGACCTGAACATGACTATATTTATCATTCAGAACTGATAATATTTGAGATTCAAGTAGACCTGAACATGACTATATTTATCATTTAGAACTGATAATATTTGAGATTCAAGTAGACCTGAACACGACTATATTTATCATATAGAACTGATAATATTTGAGATTCAAGTCGACCTGAACATGACTATATTTACCATTTAGAACTGATAATATTTGAGATTCAATTAGACCTGAACACGACTATATTTATCATTTAGAACTGATAATATTTGAGATTCAAGTAGACCTGAACATGACTATATTTATCATTTAGAACTGATAATATTTGAGATTCAAGCAGACCTGAACACGACTATATTTATCATTCAGAACTGATAATTTTTAAGATTCAAGCAGACCTGAACATGACTATATTTATCATTCAGAACTGGTAATATTTGAGATTCAAGTAGACCTGAACATGACTATATTTATCATTTAGAACTGATAATATTTGAGATTCAAGTAGACCTGAACATGACAATATTTATCATTTAGAACTGATAATATTTGAGATTCAAGTAAACCTGAACACGACTATATCTATCATTTAGAACTGATAATATTTGAGATTCAAGCAGACCTGAACAATGAACATGACTATATTTATAAATTAAGTAAAACTGAACATGACTATATTTAAGCAGAGCTGAACAAGGCTATATTTATCATATAAGTAACCAATGAACATGACTATATTCAAGTAATCCTGAGCATATTTATTCTTAACCTTTTTTAATCTTATTATTATTATTATTATAGATTTATTTCGGTACAATGTCAATTCAATATGATAAGACAAAAACAAGAATAAAGTATAATATATAAATATAGTTTCTAGTCGGAACATAAAAAGTTGATCATGGTTGCGATCTCATTTTCAACAAAATTGTTTAGAACAAAATTATCATCTTTAACTTTGAGTATTTCATGATGAAAATGTAATTTCCATTCTTTGTCTAAAGGAATATGATTGTATATCATATTTTGTTTCACACAAAATTTGTTTAGATTTCTAGAATGTACATTACAATCTTGTGCAATAGATTCAAGATTTTTCCATAAAACAGTTCTTAAATCCTGTTTACTTAGATCTACTAAAAGTCGAATACATAGCTTATGAAAATTTGATAAATTGGTCACAAATTGTGCAAAACGAGTGCATAGAACTGTTTTAATATGAGGAACACTAGAAATGGGCTTAATGAAATATCTATGGGTTTCTCTTGGTACTGGTAGATCAAATAAAATACGAAAAGCAATGTTCATGTACTCTCTAAACCCTTCAAGCCTACCAAAACCAACAAAATAGTCCAAACATATACAAAAACATAAGAACTACAAACCCCTACAAAAACAAAAAAAAAACTTACAAAAACAAACATAACTTTTAAAACAAGCATAACTTTCAAAGATTCAAAAACCTTAGAAAACCTACAAAACCCTGAGTACCCTAAAAACGACAAAAAATACACAAAAATCTACATGATACATCAAAACAAACTACAAACTCATACAAAAACAAACAAACCCCTGACAAAAACAAACATAACTTTCAAAAGCAAACATAACTTTCAAAAACATTCAGAAACCTTAGAAACCCTTCAAAACCTTGAATACCCTAAAAACGACAAAAAATACACAAAGATCTACATGATACATCAAAACATTAGAAAACTCCAAAATCCTTGTTACCTCTGCAATTTTCTATTTTGTTGAGTAATCGTCTCAGGTCTCCGGATTCACAATATTCCATACACAAACTAACCAAGCAAACTAATTGTATACGAATAATGGAAATTCAGCTTTTTTAAGAACCGTGATTAAAGAAACGTCAACATTCAAAAAAAGCGAAATATACGATTCACAACGGTACCCTCGAGACCTTTGTCTAAGGAACGGTAATGAAGATAAGGCGACTCTTTAACTACTCTACAGAAGAGAGGAAGAGAAATATTTGCAGATCTGGTCAAATTTATTTCTAACGGAAACCCGACGATAATACACTTCCAATTCTAAGTGACCCTTTACTTACAAAAAAATAAAGCATGCCCGATAAACAACGGTACTGATCAATAATGTAAAAATAATGTCAGTTTTTTCTAGTTAAAAAGTATTTAATTCTGTTAATTTCTCCATTGTTTCTGAAGCAAGAAATGCACCTTTTTGTTGAGAACCCACAAGTGAAACAATCAGTTTTCAAAGACAAGAACATAAATAATTCATATAGACAAAGCTTCTAATGGTTCCGTTGTGAATCAGACGCGTAACTTAATATAAGGTCACTGGGAATTACGTTTACAGTCCTTTGAAATTACGTTAACAGTCCCTTGAAATTACGTTTACAGTCCCTTGAAATTACGTTTGCAGTCCCTTGAAATTAAGTTTACAGTCCCTTGAAATTACGTTTAAAGTCCCTTGAAATTCGTTTCCAGTCCCTTGAAATTACGGTTACAGTCCCTTGAAGTTACGGTTACAGTCCCTTGAAATTACGTTTACAGTCCCTTGAAATTACGTTTACATTCCCTTGAAATTACGTTTACAGTCCCTTGAAATTACGGTTACAGTCCCTTGAAATACCAATCCTTCGAATCTCTCATATCCCTATGATTAACCCCATGTGATGTCTATCTAACGTGAGTCAAAGATACGTCTAATGTCTGTGAAAAAAGAAGAATGTCTAGAGTTTATAAAATTGTTTCCTTGGTAGATCTGTAGAACCTGGGTCTAAACCAGGGGGTATACTGTAACATCGCACAACGTTCATATGATCTGAAATAAGTTTAAGTTTAATCTCATTTGAAATATTTTTTGATTAAATGATTTAAAATAATTATCTGAAATATCTTGAAATATTTTTTGTTTATATGATTTAAAATAATTTTAGGTTTCATCTTATTTGAAATATCTTTCTATTTATATGATCTAAAATATTTTTCTCTTTATCTTATCCAAAATATGTTCTGCTCATCTGATCCAAAATATTTTCTGCTCATCTGATCTAACATATTTTTATTCATCTGATCTAAAATATTTTCTGTTCATCTGATCCAACATATTTTCTGTTCATCTAATCTAACATATTTTTATTCATTTGATCTAAAATATTTTCTGCTCATCTAATCTAACATATTTTTATTCATTTGATCTAAAATATTTTCTGTTCATCTAATCTAACATATTTTTATTCATCTGATCTAAAATATTTTCTGTTCATCTGATCCAAAATATTTTCTGTTCATCTAATCTAACATATTTTTATTCATCTGATCTAAAATATTTTCTGTTCATCTGATCTAACATATTTTTATTCATCTGATCTAAAATATTTTCTGTTCATCTGATCTAACATATTTTTATTCATCTGATCAAAAATATTTTCTGTTCATCTGATCTAACATATTTTTATTCATTTGATCTAAAATATGTTCTGCTCATCTAATCTAACATATTTTTATTCATTTGATCTAAAATTTGTTCTACTCATCTAATCTAACATATTTTTATTCATTTGTTCTAAAATATGTTCTGCTCATCTAATCTAACATATTTTTATTCATTTGATCTAAAATATTTTCTGCTCATCTGATCTAACATATTTTTATTCATCTGATCTAAACTATTCTCAGTTTCATATGATATAAACGCGATTGTGTTCTAAGTCCATCTGATCTAAAATATGTTTATGTTCTTCTTATCTAAAATATGTTTATGTTCGTCTGATCTAAAATATGTTTATGTTCGTCTTATCTAAAATATGTTTATGTTCGTCTTTTCTAAAATGTGTTTCTGTTCGTCTTATCAAAAATATGTTTCTTTTCGTCATATCTAAATAATGTTTCTGTTCGTCTGATCTAAAATGTGTTTCTGTTCGTCATATCGAAATAATGTTTCTGTTCGTCTGATCTAAAATGTGTTTCTGTTCGTCTAATCTAAAGCGTGTTTCGGTTCGTCTGGTCTAAATTCATTTTATGCTCATATCATCTAAATTTTATTTATATTAATCTGATCTAAATTATGATTCTGTTCATCTCATTAAAATTGTGTTTCTGTTCATCTGATCTAAAATATTTTTCGCAAAATTCCCCTACTTTTCAGTTTGATATTGACGAGGATTCGTTAAAATGACACTCAATAAGAAAGAATGTGTTGATAACTTCTTGTAGGTCGGTTCCGGAGACTTGTATTGAAACTCACCTAATCTCAGCATTATGTCAACCTCCTGGCACCATTGTGTTTTGTGCCTGCACTCCTTGTCTATATTTAATATGTTAAAACAACTATCAAGAAGCTAAATCTAAACAAATCAAAAAGAAATAAGTCTCTCAGTCTGAGCCGTAAATATAAAAATAAAATAAAAAACTATCAGAAACTAAATTTAAACAAATAAAATTTGTTAAAAAGGAAAATTAAAACTCTGAAACTTTAATGCAAATGTAAATCAATAAGAATCATGAAAAATCGCACTTTTTAATTTTTTAATCTTATGTTTAGAACAATTACCAAATCCCATTAGTAAATATTTAAAAAAAAATTTTTTTTGCTATTTTTAATGTTTTTGTACAAATCCTAGAAAATCTCTCACCCCCCCCCTTTTCCTCCATAGCACAGATCCATTAAAAAGTAAACCCCCTCAATATGAAACTAGTTTAGACAAGGGTTCCTGGCGGTAAGAAGAGTTTCCGAACCGAACTTAAATTTCTTTAAAGCATATTTCTAGAAAATATATATGTCAACTCTAGCAAACCAAGGGTTAAATGAAATGTGAAGATAAAAATGAATGAATGAATAAAATGATAAATAATGTATCAATTCAAGAAAAAAAGGATGAAAGGATGAAAGAATGAAAGAATGAAAGACTAATCGGAGGGAAGGATGAAAGGAAGTATGAAATGAAATATGAATGGAAGGATGAAAGAAAAAATGAATAAAAGGATAGATGAAAGAATGAATAAATGAAACAATAAGTGAAATGAAGGAAAAATGGAAGGATGAAAGAAAGAATGAATAAAAGGATAGATGAGAGAATGAATAAATGAAAAATGGAAGGATGAAAGGATAAATGGAAGAATAAAAGAAAGATGAAGGAATGAATGACAGAATAAATGAATCGATAGTAGGATGAATGAATTAATGAAGATTAAAGAATGCATGAATGGAGTTGATATATCCCTGATTAGTAAGAATATTTCTCCAGACATGAACTATACCGAATCCCCCAGATCCAAGCTGGTTCTCACAAACCCACTCCGTAGACATTTTATCTAGAAAATATTTAATTTTAATAAAATTTTTATTGACATTTTAACTTCAAAATGGTGGATATTTTTACATCTTAAACTTAACACTTAATTGCGATCATTTTGTTGAACATTTTATTTCATATTGAGACTTTAAAAACTTTAAAATTTACTTTTAGTAGACTTAGTAGGCTTCATAATCCCAATAAAAAAAATATTTAGCTCTAAAATAGTAAATATTTCTCTAAAATGATTCTAGAAAAAAAATGTCGACTATAAACATTTAAAATCATTCCTCGCAATCATTTTCACCAAAAAATATTCACTTTATCAACATACTTATTTCAATACATTTATAGCTTACCGCCAGCATTTTAAAATGTGTTTTTAATCCCAAGATAACAATATAAAATAAGATCGTTAAATAAAATTAATTGAATAGTTTTAAGTCGAATAGTAGTAAATGCATAATATCTAAATATAAAAAATCCATTATCAAATTATCAAACCTATTTAAACATAAATTTTAGAAATACAAACAATAAAAATCTTCAAGCTAATATCTTTAAAGAAAAGTTTAAAATCACAAAAAAATTTGCTAATTTAAGCTTCATTTCTTAATATACTTCTGAGTTGTAATCCATTTAAACTTTTGGCAGCTCCTTAAATCTAGATGACTAGTTCTAACAGTGTTTACGTACGGCAGTAAATGTTCAACATGATGAACAATGTACATTGTACAGTGGGACCCATAAAAATAGGAATAAGTTAGACGACTGTTACACTCAAGTTATGATTTTAAATTGTCCAATAAACAAAAGTTGATTTTCAAACCAACTAGTAAAATTATCTGTTTTTAACAACATCGAATACACAGACACATAAGATGACTTGAAAGTCGTCTTCTTAATCCCCGGTTTTATGGGTATACCTGTACCCTTAAGTTAACAGTGACAGCTGCATTTTACATCAAAATCGCATATATACTAAATAGTTAAACTAAATATCTAAATACAATAACTTCAGCGACTTTTTTTACCATAAAAAAGTAATACTTAAAGTTCCAAGTAGAAAACCCGAGATTTTAGGGAGCAGTGTGATTAATCTATTACAAAAAGAGATAATAAAATTTAGAGCTTTGCGTCGACAACTCCCTCATCCTGTCGATCTAATACATGAAGAGCTCAGGGAAGAACTCCTCGAACTGGTTCTTCTTCCCCTTCGTGATGTCCACGGTGTCGTGGCTGATCTCCGTGTAAGAGTGCCGGCCGAACACTTCATTCACACACTGCTGAAGGTTCCCACTAGACAAATAATGATAATACATAAATGTAGGGCGTATGACTTGAAACCTATTATAGATTTCTTCAATAATCCCCCCCCCCCCCCACCAACTTCAAGGACACTGGAAAGTGGGGGAGGTGGATTACAGGAACCCTCTCTGAGACATGTTAACCTTAATTATCATTTTTTACCTTAAATTCAATCCAAGTGTTTTTATCAATTTTAAGTTGAAAATTTAAGTTCCGTGGTCGATTTTGAAATTTTAGAGTTTTATATTTACAGAAAGTAAAACTTACTAGTACACTACAACCCAACATTAAAGAAGGGGGGGGGGGTGAAATCCACCAATTTTATTTATTCCCCAACATGTTAGATTACCTGGGTTTGTTGGCAGCGGTCATCTCACAGAGTTCCTTGAAGCTGGCGGTCAGATATTTCTCACGGAGAAGACGTCTGAGTAGGTTAATAATAATAAAGATATTTAATAATAATAATATTAAAAAGAATGATTTCAATATCAATTAAGCTGATGAAGGATGAGACTGAGAAGGATGATTTAATTTAGTTCGGAAAAACCCTGTGTCATCGAAAAGTTTATGCTGATCACAACCTTCGCCTCTCTCTTTCAGAAATGCGTCATTTTTGTTGTTTTTGTGAAACATTCTTACGAATAAAAATGATTTTTGTGCAATTTTGTACATTTTTATTGAAAATTTACCCTTTCTATAAAAGGGAGCGATCACGAATTTTAAGTCAATATTCTCTTATGATTATGGGGGGGGGGAAGTACCTATTTCTCTCCTCAGTATCTCTATCTCTAGCACTTGGTTCCTGAAGAGCTTTCTTCATCGCGAAAAATGAAACCTAAAACATTATTTAAAATAAATGTTTGCTAAAAATTGGGCTTGATACACAAAAAAGATACATCAAGGCCAAGCCCTCAAAAAAATAACCGCCTAAGGAAGGAAATTGATATCACAATTGACAATGACACAAGTTTACAGTGTTACAACATTTACAAATGACTGGACACCACTGTCCAGTGTCCAGTAAACATTTATTCTATTTTTTCTACATTTTTAATGTCATTTCAATTTAAATTTCTTTATTTTATCATTTCAAGTTCAAAATAAGCAACATTATAAGGTCGACATTATAGTGGCATTCTTTCATTGCTTCTTATAAAAAGTGTTGATATTATCTCTCACCTCTGTATTCGGTGGTTTTCTTATAATACCCGGACTAGAAGCAGCGCTGTCAACCTTAAAAAAAATAACTTAAAAACTTAATTAATGAGCGCCTCTTTTTCCTGTACTAGTCTTTCTTTTCATAAATCATTTAAAAGTTACAATTATTCTGTTATAATTGTAAATTTTCGACAATTTTCCTCTAAGGGTTGTAAATTTTCGACAATTCTCAATCCTAGCCGGCAAAAAACGCCCAGTGAAACAAGTTTTCGATCCGAGAAAAAAATAGTTTTAGCTTTTTCAACATTTAATAGGAAACTTTCCATCAACACACAACGGTGAGAAATTTGTTTTTATTTTGATCAGAGTATTTCAAGACTTAAGTACATGCATACGTACAATTGTACATCAAACTTGAACAAATAATTTGCAATATGCTTAAAATAATTTGCAATATGCTTGAAATAATTTACAATATGCTTAAAATAATTTGCAATAAAACGTGTTCTTCCACCAAAAGTTGTAAATGATTTGATAACAAATCCTATTTGTTTTGCTGAATTAAAGATATAAAATATTCCAATAAAATTGAATCTATTTAATGAAATATATAAGATCACCTCGACATTTACAGAGTTTACTGAGACACTGGAGGGTCGTCGATTATGCATATTCACATTCTCCATCCAGGAGTTTCTAAAAAAAATTTATTATTTCAATTTCATTTAACGAGTGTTAATAAGGGCGACCCCTTGTTAAATGAAAATTTGAATTCTAAAATTAATAATGGTTTCTCTACGGAGTAACCAGCGAATTTATGTAGCAAACAATTGACAGAATTTATCTCTTTTCAAAATAGGAAAAACTACGATAAATTCTAAATTGTTGGTGAGACAAAGGATTAAAAGTTGCCCCATTGTGATTTGATTATTGAACCCGAAATCAAATTCACAAATTCAGTCCTTACAAGGAAATTTATCTTTTCAATGGCAAGTATTTTTTTAGTCTTTTTAATGAAACAATCGAACCCAAATCAAACAAATAAACACAAATAGACAACCAAACCAAATGAATAATAAAAAACGAACAAACAAACAAATGAAGGTTATTCTTCAAAACTATCTTTCTTTGTTTCTTTCTTCTACAATATAGTGAACATTGAACAAACCAACAAATTAAAAAAAAACTTCACCCAATCAAACAAATTAACAAATGAAAAAATAAAATAGTGGACGAGATTTTTGGCTGATAATAAACCTTACTATTAAAACAATCTAAAATAGACGAACATCTATTCAAACGAATAAACAAAAAGAAACTTCACCCAATCAAACAAATTAACAAATGAAAAAACAAAATAGTGGACGAGATTTTTGGCTGATAATAAACCTTACTATTAAAACAATGTAAAATAGACGAACATCTATTCAAACGAATAAACAAAAAGAAACTTCACCCAATCAAACAAATTAACAAGTGAAAAAATAAAATATTGAATGAGATTTTTGGCTGATAATAAACCTTACTATTAAAACAATCTAAAATAGACGAACATCTATTTAAACGAATAAACAAAAAGAAACTAAACCCAATCAAACAAATAAACAAATGAAAAAACATGTAGTAGATAAATGATATTTTCATTTATTTCTTCTTTCTACTAAAATAAAAAAATCTTGTAAATTTTTTTTTTTTAATTAGAAACACAAAACAAATGAATAAACATCCAATCTACAAATAATGTTTATACTTAAAACCTCCTTTTATATTTCTTCTACAAACAAAACAAAAACAAATAAACAAACAAACAATAAAAATAAACAAAAAAACAATAAAAACAAACAAAAAAACAATAAAACAAATAAACAAACAAACGATAAAAACAAACAAACAAACAATAAAACAAATAAACAAACAAACAATTAAAATAAACAAACAAACAATTAAAACTATCAAACAAACAATAAAAATGCCAACCTTGGAGAATGCCTAGGCGAATTCTGTCTTGAGTTGCGTACACTTGGAGTTCTGCTCCCAACCTGTACATTGCAAATAGAATCTAGTACAATAGATGGCAACACCCTCAGTACATCTGTATTCTGACGTCACAAGTGTCAATTCAGTTTTTGTGTCCGACAAAATTATTAATTATAGTGATAAATTTGGAATAAAGTGCTTATCTTACAGTAAAATAAGTTTAATTTTATGTGTTCTTTGTTTTCTGTTTTTACACTTTTTTATTAAACCATGGAAAACATGTCAACTGACGTGAGAAAATTTCGCTTCCCTTGTTATATTTGACACTTGTGATGTCGTGTATAATTGGTTCATTTCTCTGCTGCCACCTATTGTAATTGATAATCTATCTGGTACATTGTACAATTACATTTTAAAATCAAGAAAACCACAAATAAAAAGTAGTAAAGTTCTGAGCGAGGGATTTTACAATTCAGGAAAAATTTATCTCTTGACGAAGCTGCCATTTTCGGATCTAATTTTGAACGTGAGAGTCAACGCTAGGCGGGATTCGTGGCATGCAGGCCTGAAGGTAAAACTTCTGTAAAGAAATGGCTTAAATTTTGAATCGTTAAAACTTGTCCTTTCCTAGCACCAAACTAAACTTTAATCGCCGAAGGAGAAATAAACCGTTTATCGCTAAACTCACAGGTTTAAAACAGTTTTGCCATTTGGAATAAATTCGGGATCATTAAACAGTGAAACTTTTAAATTAGACTTTTAAAAATTCTATTTTCTTAACAGTATGTATTTTAATCAGTGAATAAAGATTATTGGGATCATCTAAACATATAATGTAGTAATCTCTCTTTGTTTGTTTGTAGGTCCATAACAAATCATAACTCAGGAACCCCTGGATAAATTCGAATCAATTGGGGGGGGGGAACTCTGTAGAACCACAAAAATGTTCTTAGTTTGGTTTTAAAAATCTAAATTGAGTGTATTGACCTTTAAAGAGAAAAATTAGGTTCTAGACAATGCTTGGTTCCGAAGCTAGTTTCTCATATTGACGTACCTTGTCTATATATCTTCCCTCTTGTCTTAGACAATTCCTCACAACTTCAAGATCAATAAGAACCTAAAGAAGTAGTTTTAAAGGGACTGTACGCTTAATTTTTAGTGCCCTCCATGCAAAGATGACAATGCCTGATTCATAACGGTTCTATTAAAACCTTTTCAAATTAATAATATGGAAGATATTGTCCAGAACCATGAGTGTTTATTTCTAATCTTAAATCATATGTTTTCCTGCAGTAGAAATGCACAAATACCCAGAATTAAAAAAACAAGAATTTGAGCCGCGGCTTAAATTTGAGACGCGGCTCAAATATGGTTGTATCCACTTAAAATTGCGTTCAATGTGCCAAGATTTAAGCTGGCGCTTAATTAAAACCGTTTATGGCTGATTTGAGACGGGGCTCAACTTCATTACATTCTTGTTTTCAAAATTATAAACATTTAAGTCTTATTCATACTTTATCAAACAAAGCTTTTAATGGTACCGTTCTGAAACTGGCGTTGCCATCTTTGCATGGAGGGTCACTTGAAATTAGACTTACAGTCTCATTTAATAAGTTCATGTATATTAAAAAACATATCTTTTTTATGATATGAAGCTACCTGCTCTGGTATAAAGCTGTACCTGCTCTGGTGTACTGCTAGTCTCCGCATCAGGGGTATATTCCTCCTCCAGGGGGGGTAGGAGGTGGGGGGCTATGCTTCGTCTTATAGATACCTAGATATATAGATTGTATATAGATAGATACATAAATAGATAATCAGGAGTATATTCCTCTTTTTAAGGGGGGTAGGAGGTGGGGGGCTATACTTCGTCTTATAGATACCTAGATATATAGATTGTATATAGATAGATACATGAATAGATAATCAGGAGTATATTCCTCTTTTTAAGGGGGGTAGGAGGTGGGGGGCTATACTTCGTCTTATAGATACCAAGATATATAGATTGTATATAGATAGATACATGAATATATAATCAGGAGTATATTCCTCTTTTTAAGGGGGGTAGGAGGGTGGGGGGCTATACTTCGTCTTATAGATACCTAGATATATAGATTGTATGTAGATAGATACATGGATAGATAAGCAGGAGTATATTCTTCTTTTTAAGGGGGGTAGGAGGGTGGGGGGCTATACTTCGTCTTATAGATACCCAGAGATAGGCAGGTAGGTAAAAATAGAGATATAGATAGATAGATATACGAATATCTTGTTTTATTATAAAGATGATAATAATAATAATAAGAAAATTACCAATCTATCCTTGTATTCTGTTAGATCTGAACTCTTTACCACAAACCCAATCATTGCAAGCAAAGACACACAGATAGAATGCAGGGCAATTCTAAACATGAATAATGTTGGGCAATTCTAAACATGAATACTGTTGGACAATTCTAAACATGAATACTGTTGGACAATTCTAAACATAAATAATGTTGGGCAATTCTAAACATAAATACTGTTGGGCAATTCTAAACATAAATACTGTTGGACAATTCTAAACATAATACTGTTGGACAATTCTAAACATGAGTACTGTTGGACAATTCTAAACATGAATACTGTTGGACAATTCTAAACATGAATACTGTTGGACGATTCTAAACATAAATAATGTTGGGCAATTATAAACATGAATAATGTTGGGCAATTCTAAACATGAATACTGTTGGACAATTCTAAACATAATACTGTTGGACAATTCTAAACCGACAATTCTAAACATAAATACTGTTGGACAATTCTAAACATGAATACTGTTGGACAATTCTAAACATAAATACTGTTGGACAATTCTAAACATGAATACTGTTGGACAATTCTAAACATAAATACTGTTGGACAATTATAAACATGAATACTGTTGGACAATTCTAAACATAAATACTGTTGGACAATTATAAACATGAATAATGTTGGGCAATTCTAAACATGAATACTGTTGGGCAATTCTAAACATGAAACATGTTGGGCAATTCTGAACACATAAATAATGTTGGGCATTTTATTAATGTAAAAAAGTGGGGCAATTCTGAATATAAATAATGCTGTAATTCGTAATAGAGAAAATGCTGGGCAATTTTTAACATAAAGTTGGGCATTTCTTGACATAAATAATATTCGGCAAAACTTTACATAAAAAATTTCACGGATAAATAATTCCAGGTCTAAACATTCAGCGGGAACATTTTTACGTCCGAATTACTTGACACTTCTTAGCTTTGAAATTTAGGGCAATGGCAATACTGAACATTTAGCGATGTGAATTGTGGGGCTATCCTGAATATAACATTACTGGGACTGTTCTGGACAAAACATATGTATGGTAATTATGCAAATGATAAAATGTAAAACATTTTGATATGAATTTCAATTCTGTTCAGTGCAGGTTCAGAAATGCACAACAATAAGAACATTTAAAAATGAGGCCAGTTCTGAACATTGAACATTATGAAGTCAACAATAAGGAAGATGTTGTGGTTTTCTATCTTAAATACGATGAATACAGTACTTTCATATTCCTCCATATTTCCTATCATAAATCCGCAAGCAACTTCCATTGCCCACAGTTGAAAACATATAAAATTTCATCTTTTATAAATGGAGAGTCAGTTGAAATTACGTCTATAGTCTCTTTAATTTTTCAGAGAACTACCGAACTACCTGTTAGCATTGTTCAATCTAATATTCTTGGTGCTCATCGCTAAATCTTGAATATCTCTAAAATAAAAAAAAATTATTTTTTAATCGATTAAGCGAAATGCTGATTTAAAAAAAAGATAAAAACCACTAACCAACCCACCCACCATCAAACCACCTAATTCACCCACCAACCCTCCAACCAAGCAATTGATACGGATCCGGATCCGACCAAATGATACGGATCCGACCAAATGATACGGATCCGACCGGATCCGGATCCGAAACACTGCAACTAACAACCAATCAACCCAGGGTTTCATCTAGGATCAATTTGAGTGATTTTTTGTTACCCGAAAACAGGGTCAAAAATATAAAGAATGTCACAAAAAAAACTTTTAATGCCTAAATAAAAGCCACAAATGATATCTAACGCTTCAGATCTCTCAAAATGAATAAAATATGCAACAAATTATGTCTTGCCACATCAAATCTGCCGCACTTGACATCACAGCTCAGAGAAAAGTTCACAAAAAGTATTTAAATTATAAATAAGGAAATTATCTCTCAAAAATTGTAAAAAAAAAAAACTGCCACAAAACGAAAATCTGCCTTATAAGTGAAGCACTACACCCGCAACAAAATTCCTAGATGAAACCCTGAATCAACCCCCATTCAACAAACAACCAACAACCCCGATTTAACTAACTCCCATTTAACTAACAACCAACCAACCAACCCTCATTCAACTAACAACCAACCAACCCTCATTAAACTAACAACCAACAACCCCGATTTAACTAACTCCCTTTTAACTAACAACCAACCACCCCTTTTAACTAACAACTAACCAACCCCCTTTTAACTAACAACCCCAACCCACCCAACCAACCAACCACCCCACAACCACCCAACCACTCACCCACCCACCAACCGACCGACCAACCAACCTGATGAGATCTATCTGAAATCCAATATTCTCGTCACTATTGCACTCAAGTAGAAGGAGGGAACATGTTGTCCAAATATGTTGATGGAACTCGCAACTAAACACATGCTCAGTCAGTTCAAAGGGTGGTCGAAAGACACAACCATCTTATCCGTTTAACCATTTCTTATCTCCTGTGTGCTTTCCAGTTAAATAAAATAAAATTCTGTAAGCGTAATTTCAAGTGATCCTCTATGCAAAGATGGCAATGCCCGCTTTACAACGGTACACTAGAACCCTGTATCTGATTTATGATTTTGTCGTTTTTCTAGGTTTGAAAGTGATTAATTCTGATGATGATCCTATATGTTTTCCTACAGTAGAAATTCGCAAGTCACTTTTGTATAGAAACCAAAATTGAAAATAATCGGTTTTCAAAACTATAACATTGATACAAAATTCATACTTGATAAGACAAAGCTCTTAAGGGTACTGTTGTGAATCGTGCATTGCCATCCTTATATAGAGGGTCATTTGAAATTACGCTTTGAGTCCCTTTCAGTATGAAAGTTTACGCTGTGGATATTAAGGTCAGTTGCAGTACTTTAACAACCATAAGTTATAGCCTCAGGTCAAAGAAAAAGATAGACACTCAGCCAATTCATCTCACGAAACCTCGATTCCAAGAGGAAGTGGGGTTCATACAGTACACTGTACACATACTGCTGGGTCTGCAGGGTTTTTTTTAAACTTCGATTTTGGTATATATTTAGATCATATATTTAGTAGGCATTTTGTCGACGTGCACATCAATACTAATTAATCTGGGAGATAGATAGACATTTTCCCCTAAAATGTAAACAAAAAATAAGAAAGTTTAAACAAAGGAAGCACTGGAGAAGTAACTTCTTTTTAAGAAAACGTACACAAACAACCCCAGTTTTTCTAAAAATTTTACCCAGCTTGCCTGCTGTACTCAGTACACTGAACCTAATCAATATCTACTCTGCGCCTCAGGGTCAATAAATATTTGATTTTGTCTATTTTTTTTTAAATTTCTAGTAAAACTATTTTACATAAATGGATAAATTCAGTGCATAAATTCAGTGAATAGCATTCCTAAAATCTGGGGGAAATAAAGATTTTATAAGAGGGTCAAGGGAAAAAATTATTTTTCAAGAAAATACATATCCCTGTTTAAGAAGAATGAGTCCTACTACCTGTTTGATTCCTCCCTGAGAACCTTGAGGAACTCAGAGTAGAGCCTCTCACCATACTTCATGAAGAATATATTGTCCTAAATATAATAAGTCAAATATTGATCAGATATTTTGGTGATCAATTGAATAAATAGGTCAATAGATCAATTTTTGTAGTGATAATTTGATTGATCAAATATTGTAATGATCGTGATCAATCAATCAGTTTTTAGTGATCAATTGGTTAAATATTGTGATGTTCAAATAATTAAACATTGTGGAAATTTCTAGTCTGGAATCTATCATTTAATCACAATATTGGTTTACAGTTAACAACCAATAGAATCTTTTTGTAATTCAATCAGAGACCAAAAAAATAAATTAAATCAAAGTGAATCAACGTTAAATACCTGTTTGTTGAAATTTGGTTTTTGTATAACAAGATCCGTTCTAGGTTCCAAGGTTACAGTGTTCAATCTATCTAGGTTTCCTTTCCTATAACATATAGTTTCTAGGTTTCCTTTCCTGTAATATATAATTTCTAGGTTTCCTTTTCTATAACAAATAGTTTTTAGGTTTCTTTTCCTTTAATATATAATTTCTAGGTGTCCTTTCCTGTAATATATAGTTTTTAGGTTTCCTTTCCTATAATATATATTTTCTAGGTTTCCTTTCGTGCAATATATAATTTCTAGGTTTCCTTTCCATTCCTTTCCAATATATACATTATAAAATTAATAGGTTTCCCTTCTTATCAATTACAGTTTCTAGGTTTCCATTATTTTAATACATAGTTTGTAGGTTTCCTTTCTTGTAATATGTAGTTTCTAGGTTTCCTTTCCTAAAGGTCAGCCAAAACTTGAATGACGGTAACTCTAAGGCGAGGCATGGCTCAAATTTGGTCGTGTGAACTTCACAATTTATTTAATGTTAATAAATTAAAAAGAAGTCCGGACTGAATGGACTTGATCCTCTAAACCACTACTGGAGTCTAATGTCATTCCTACCCCATGTCATTTGATTTGATTTAATATACATTAGGGTTGGTTTATTTTGGAACCAAGCTTACCAGCGCCTAAATATTCTCAGAACTTCGCAAAAAAAAAATGATCAAAAATTTTGAAAAAAAGTCACAAGACCAAAAAAAATATTTTCAAAATATATCGATATGGGTATCAAAAGATACGTCTCATGTCCACGTTTTAGTTATTTGATATAAATTAAACTATTGATTTATGGCCAAAAAACGAGTTTTTACGGGACTCTGCCAAATTTTCAATGCTAAAAACCTTGTATTTAATTGGTTTATTAATTAACAAATCCATTTGAAATCAACCTTTCAGAATTCAGTGTTTGAAGGCGGATCTGTTGATTGACATATTTTTCCGGTCTTACTCGTTAATTTTTTATCTAATTTTTTGCAAAAATGGCCGCATGAAAACTTTATGTGCGTAATAAAAATCTGAAAAAAGTACGTAACTCGACCAACCCAAATATACATACATTTAGTCTACTATTCTACCTGTCTACTAGTGTATGGAAGATCTGAAGAACTAGTAGACGAACATCAGGTTCAGGAGATCTCAGCATATTCAACAAATGACCTAAATATAAAATCAAATTTATGAATATTAATAATTTTCAAAAATCAGTTTATTGCTAAAAAACTTTGCACATTTATTCCATAACAATTTTGGTTTTAGAACGGGTAACATCTGAAAGAGAATGTTGAAAAAAGTTTATACGAGTACTGAGCTCGCGATTTAAAAACTTCGACTCGAGTCGTAATTCCTTAAACCCGACTTTTAGACCCAATCTTCGACCCAGCTTGTGTCACGTGATTGACAGCTGCAAGATCTTCGGCTCGACTTGACGAGTTAGGCCCAATAAAAATAAAACCGACCTTGGTTGGTTTTAGTAGAGAATAAGGCTCAATGTTGAGTCTTATTCTCTTAAAAACTGGGAATGCGCCAATTCCTACCATGAAAATCCACCAAACAGAATATTAAACCGGTTTTTGAACTCAACTCTGTTGAAAATATGATGCAGCTTGAATCCGAAAGCTCAAGCCGTAAATAAGGCCAAATGACCCGACCCGAGCCGTATTTTCCCGAATTTTTTTTAATCGCCGGCTCTGGTGGATGAATAATAATCAAATACTAACCTAGAAACTGAGGAGGGAATGTTGTTGTAAACTGTATTGGTGTATATTTATCTCCAACTGTCAGTAGAGCCTACACTCAACACGTTTATTTTTATCAGGGGCATCACGTTCCAACACTTTATTAATATAATTTAAACCATGGATCAATAAATCGCACGATGAATCAATGAAACGATGTTAGGTTTTTTCCCAAAGGATTTCTCCCAAGTGACAACTTCCCAAAGTTATTTTCCCAAGTAGCAACTTCCCAAATGTACAATTTCCTAAGCAGCACCTTCCCAAATCTGACCTAGCCGCAGCGCTCGGCCCCCTTGCTCATCCTAGCCACAGCGCTCGGCCCCCATTGTAACATTAGACAAACAAAAAACAGTGATAGTCAGAACAAGAGCATAAAACTTATTTGCAACCTTTCATAATGTTAACTGTTCCAACTTCAAATAATCGGATTTATTTTTTAATATAATTTCTTGGAACCTCACAAATATGATAAATTAATCTTAATGTGTATGAATTGAATGCCCCACATTAGATTGTGTATAAATGCCCCATATAAGATTTTCTGCAAATGCCCTGTGTAATTATAAACGCCGTTCCTTGAGCATTGTGTGCTGAAGCTCTGATTCTACGTCAGCTGATCTGGGATCCGTCTGCTCCAAGTTCACACGTGGTGGAACTTTACCCAAGATAAAAATCATGATCTCAATAATCTAGAAAAAGAAATCTTATTTTAATCTTTTAATAATGTTGTATAACATAATCATTTGAGGAATTAAGGCAGCAAGACTACCAAACTACCTGGAAATTAGGAAGACTGCTACTATATTCTCCAAAAGCAGTTAGAACTATCATGTTATATCTGCCTAACTACCTGGAAATTAGGAAGACTGCTACTATATTCTCCTAAAGCAGTAAGGACTATCATGTTATATCTGCCTAACTACCTGGAAATTAGGAAGACTGCTACTATATTCTCCAAAAGCAGTTAGAACTATCATGTTATATCTGCCTAAATACCTGGAAATAAGGAAGACTGCTACTATATTCTCCTAAACCAGTTAGGACTATAATGTTATATCTGCCAAACTACCTGGAAATTAGGAAGACTGCTACTATATTCTCCTAAAGCATTTAGAATTGCTTCATTATATCTCCTGCAGTCTGGGTCAGCCTCCAATCTGCTACTCATATTCTCAACACTTGATCTATAATAACAATAACAATAACAACAATAACATCAATAACATGATTTTTTTTAAATAATAGCAACACAGCTAATAACAACAAAAAAACCAAAAACGATAACAATATTAAATAACAAAAGGCACAACAATAACAATAAAATCACAATACCAATATAAATAACAACATATCATTGTCGATTTTCTTATATTGTTAAGACTAATTACTAAACTTTGATATGATTCCTGTTAGATTAATCTAATGAAGTGAAAAACTTATTTAGTATTAGAAAATGAAAAACAACACTTCTTAAAACTTTCCAGGAAGATGTGGAACTCACCCAAGTAGTGCGTATAATGATCAAAATGAACGATAAAAATGTTTTGTATTTAGCTTGAGTTGATAATTTATTCAAATACAGTAATATATATAGAGGAATGTTAAATGTTTGAAAATCCTGAAAACCCGGAAACCCCGGTTTTTTGTCAACAATTAAAAGAAGAAGATATACAATGCATAAATGCTTGAAAGCAGCAGAGTCATAAAAATTCAAATTGACTCCCCATTCAGAAATATTAAGACTTATACGATACAATACAATACAATACAATAAAACACAATAAACGCACAAAATTACAGCTATACAATAAAATAATCTATACTTCAACAATTTACCCTAGCGTTAAGCACCAAAATGTTTCACTACAATATCGTTCTTCGGAAAAATTTGTTTAAAAGAGAAATAATCATTGACTTACCTAAGATGGGTTAAAAGAGCGTTGATAGTTTCCAGAACAGATGGTCCCACACTGGCATCAATAGCTCGGGAGGTAAATATATCAGATAGTACAGTAGCTATACCACATTTAACCTACACAAAGATTGATAGATAATGTTGTAAATATATCTATTAGTCAATTTATTAGTCAATTTATTAGTCAATTTATTAGTCAATTTATTAGTCAATTTATTAGTCACTTCATTAGTCAATTTATCAGTCAATTTATTAGTCAATTTATTAGTCAATTTATTAGTCAAATTATTAGTCAATTTATCAGTAAATTTATTAGTCAATTTATTAGTCAATTTATTAGTCCCTTTATAAGTCAATTTATCAGTCAAATTATTAGTCAATTTATTAGTCCTTTTATTAGTCAATTTATTAGTCAATTTATTAGTCAATTTATTAGTAAATTTATTAGTCAATTTATTAGTAAATTTATTAGTCAATAATAATAAGTCCCTTTATAAGTCAATTTATCAGTCAAATTATTAGTCAATTTATTAGTCACTTTATTAGTCAATTTATTAGTCAATTTATTATTCCCTTTATTAGTCACTTCCTAAGTCAATTTATCAGTCAATTTATTAGGCAAGTCAATCAATCAATCAATCAATCAATCAATCGTAAATCAATCAATCAATTTATTAGTCAATAAATAAATAAATTTATCAATCATTTATCAGCTAATCAATCAATTAGTCAACCAATCAATCAATTAAACAACCCGTCCAGCAAACGTTACATTCAATTAATGAACACCGACGAAATATCACACAAAACCTCTAACCAATTTATCTACCCAACAACTAACCCAATATGCCCACAAACCTGTGCAATACTGAACACAATAATTTGGAACACGTGTTCAGCAAAGTCCGCAGGTGTCCACATTCGATGGAGGTCCAAGTGTCCCAATACCGGTTTTAAGACTTGTCTATCAAAAAATAAAATATCTAAATTTTAATGGCAAGGATGACAATTTAAAATTTGGTGATGGTGATGGACCAAACCTCTGTAGAGTAAAAAAAGTAGATCTCAGAAAGGATGAAGGTGGAGGTTGGGGGGGGGGGGGTTAAAATCTTCCTATGAGACATCAGTTTGTAGGATTTAAAGCCAATACCTGACACTGGTGAAGGAAGCTTTACCAAGCAGCTTCCTTAAAGTATCCTCAGCTATTCTAGAAAAAAACTCTTTTTAAACTTTCCAAGCAGTAAAATTTAAGAAATTAAAACATTTTATATTATTGACCTGGGAAAAAACTGAAAAAATTGGCCTCAAATCGAAAGTTTTTAATGTGCCCAAAAGTTTAATTCATTTTCCCTCAAGTCATTTATTTTCCACAATTCATCGAATAAAACCTTTAAAGAAATTTTAAAAACCTAGTTTTCAAAGGGGGGGATGATTTTTCGAGAAAATTTAAACCCCTAAAAAATACACATAGAACATGGAAAAAATCTTTAGAATAAAAATGTTTTGATATTAACCTGAGAGGAGAAAGTGTCTCCTGGCCTGAAATAGCTCCAAGATCAGGAGTCTGGCTCCGACCAAGCCCAGCCTAAAAGATTGATTGATATAACATAAGCTCTAAAACATCGATTTTAGATAAAAAAAATATAAATAGATTACTAGATAGATGGATAGATTAGATAGATATATTCTGAAACTAGGTTAAGATCTAAACCCCACTCTGACTTAGAAATCCTAAATCTAAAGTTGAAATCCCAAATGTAAAGTTGAAATCCCAAATGTGAGGGAGTAATTCCAAATCTGAGGTTATTTTCTCTAATCTGAAGTTGAAATTCCAATTTTGGGGTTGTTATTCAAGATATGACTTTAAAATCCCTATTTGTCCTCACCATTCAATCCCTTAATCTTAGCTTGTAATCTATATATGTTACCCTGTAATATCTGTACCTCACCATTCAATCCCTTAATCTTAGCTTGTAATCCATATATCTTACGCTGTAATATCTGTACCCCACCATGTAATCCCTAAATCTTGCCTAGTAATCCATATAGCTTATCCTGTAATATATGTACCCCACCATGTAATCCCTAAATCTTAGCTTGTAATCCATATAGCTTACCCTGTAATATATGTACCCCACCATGTAATCCCTAAATCTTAGCTTGTAATCCATATGTCTTACCCTGTACTATCTGTACCTCACCTTGTAATCCCTAAATCATTCCTTGTAATCCATATATCTTACCCTGTAATATATGTACCTCACCTTGTAATCCCTAAATCATTCCTTGTAATCCATATATCTTACCCTGTAATATCTGTACCTCACCATGTAATCCCTAAATCATTCCTTGTAATCCATATATCTTACCCTGTAATATCTGTACCCCACCATGTAATCCCTAAATGTCACCTTATAATCCGTATATCATACCCTGTAATATCTGTACCTCACCTTGTAATCGCAAAATGTCACCTTGTAATCCATGTATCTTACCCTGTAATATCTGTACCCCACCATGTAATCCCTAAATGTCACCTTATAATCCATGTATCTTACCCTGTAATATCTGTACCTCACCATGCAACCCCTAAATGTCACCTTGTAATCCCCGATCTGTATATTGTAGAGTAGCGATGGTATTATTTTATCCATATGACGTTGATCCCAAATATTCTCAGCTAAATCCTCGTTCACTATCTTCCTCACAACGCCTCCTATACCCTAGGGAAAGTATCATTATTATCACTGCTATCAATTCACAAATCACAATACAAGTATCATACAGATGTTTTCAAATATGTTATTTTCTATATGCTTGAACCAAATATATATATATTTGATTTGATTTTCTATCTTAAACCTGGATAGTGGATAAACTAATACAAATATTGGATATACACTGGATATTTGTTGCAAATATCCTATGTTACGCCTAGTATTCTTAATCTTTTTGGATCGTTTTAAAGAAAATTTAAAAAAACTTCCAAGAAGTAAAAACTGGATTATGTTAAAGTTTGCTTTTATGAAACTGTGCAATATCTTTATGATTAAAAAAGATAAAAAAAAATATGAAAAAAGATGGAAAAAGATGAAAAAAGATGGAAAAAGATGAAAAAAAGATGAAAAACATATGAAAAAAAAATTAAAAACGATCAAAAACCGATCGTTACAACACTTCTGTATTTGCATCGTTTTCGGATAGTTTTGGGTGGTTTTTACTTATATCTTTTATCAGGGTCATCATTTGACTATAGAGTACGAAAAGAATATGTTAATACACTATGCCAAATTTTGACCTTGAAAGAAAATATAAATAAAAACGACCCAAAAACAAACAAACTAAAGGCACAATACTAACGCCCAGGTATCCGAATACTTAGTCGTAACAACCGGATCATTACTTTCCCAATGTATCCTACCTTAATCCCGGATATCTGGATACTGGATGTAACAACCTGATCATTACTATCCCAATATATCCTACCTTAATCCCGGATATCATGATACTGTATGTAACAACCTGATCATTACTATCCCAATATATCCTACCTTAATCCCGGATATCTTGAAAATGGATGAAACAACCTGATCATTACTATCCCAATATATCCTACCTTAATCCCGGATATCTGGAAACTGGATGTAACAACCTGATCATTGCTAACCCAATATATACTACCCTAAGCCAGGACATCCGAATACTTAGTCGTAACAACCGGATCATTTCTATACCATTGTATCCTACCTTAAGCCCGGATATCCGGATACTGGAGGTAACGACCGGATCATTGCTCTCTGAATGACACATCTGGGAGAACTTACTGATGAAGAAATCGTACCGTCTGAAGACAAAGATAGATTGATTCCTAGGCATCTAATGGAATTATACATAACTTATGTTAAGTAAGAACGATCAAATATCAGGCTAGGTCACGGTTTCAGAAAAAAATTAACAACAAAAAATAGGACTGCTGATAGTTTATGAGGAAAAGAATGTGACTAAAATCTGGGACGCTTAAGGAAAACCTTTTAAGGTGCGGAGAGAGTGGCACTGCAACCCACCTCCCCCCACCACCAATATTCAAGATGTCAAAACAGGGGAAATTAGTGAAAAATAACATGAATTTTAGTACAGTCATAATCAGAAGAACCGATATAAATTGACAGTTCATCAAAAGAGACTTTACATATATATCTCTGGCAACCTCAAGAACCTTATTTGGAAATGGCAGGACGGTGATGGTGATG
>NW_019396650.1:26801-28554 GCF_000591075.1 Eurytemora carolleeae | reverse complement strand
CACGTTGCGCCTTCAGGGTAAAAATGGCATAAATTCAATTATCCATCTATCTCTCCTATGATAAGCAGGAACATCCTCTTCCTTCTGGGCAAAATAAAGAAAAGATTCGGATGCACGAACCTGAAAAATATAAGTTATTATCCGTGGTGGAGAGCCAGAAACCTTTATGTTGGTATTTTTAGGGAGTCAACAACTTAATTTTGAGAGCTCTCAACAGGTCAAAGCGTTTATTCTTGAAGGGACTGTAGACGTAATTTCAAGTGAACCTCCATAAAAAGTGGCATGTCAGATTCACAACAGTACTTTTAAAACCTCTCTCTCTGAGAAATGAAGAAATAATTATTGTTTCTCTTTATTAAAATGTGTCAAATTCTTAACAATTTCATTAATTTTTTCACTCTAATAGCTCAACCACAGTTAAAAATAATTAATTTTTACAGAGAAATATAAGGATATCTTATTCATCCTTATTCAGACAAAGGTTTTAAGGGTACCGTACATAAATACTGTGTAAATGAATACTGTAAACATTACTATTGTACATAAATACTGTGGACATAAAAACTATTGCTGTGTACTTACATGAAAACTGTACCTGAATGCTGTGTACTTACATGAAAACTGAACCTAAATAGTGTGTACTTACATGAAAACTGTACCTCAATACTGTGTATTTACATGAAAACTGTACATGATTACTGTGTACATGAAAACTAAACATAAATACCTGCATCTCTGGCTGTGTATTCTCAAGTACACGCTGTACAGTCAACAGATAGAACTCAACGTACATATTCAACCACTGAATAAATAAATAAATGAAAAATTAAATAAACCAGTATCTAACAAATTTCATCAAACAATCTATCCATCAAATAATCTATCCATCAATGCTCAAATAATCTATCCATCAATGATCAAATAATCTATCCATCAATGATCAAATAATCTATCCATCAATGATCAAATAATCTATCCATCAATGATCAAATAATCTATTCATCAAATGTCCTGTCCATTTTATAATCTATTAATCAAATAATCAATCCATCAACTAATCCATCCATCAAATAATTCGTCAATAGAATGATCAATCCATCAATCAAAAAATTCTTCATAAANCGTTTCACTACGTCTACAGTCTGACACTGAATTGGTTACCTGTCTAATTTCTCTGGTGAGTTGACCGCGTAGTACAGTAGCTTGTCCATATTTCCCTTTACCTAATAAATAAATACATAGATAAAAATCAATTTGGTGTTTAAAGTAAGAATCTTAAAATCAAATACTAAAGATATTAAACTAAAAATAAAAATCGATGAATAAAAATTATAAGTTATGTATATAAGATAATATATAGCTGGCTGTGGGAAAAAAATTTAGTTTTTAAAAAAATGGATTTTTTAGCCCATGTTACCCCCAAGGTACCCAAGGGTTTGCTCAAAAAATTTCCAAAAATTAAATGAAATGGAACATTAAAGGTAATATGTATTATTTCTGATTTGTTAAGTAATGGTTAGGTTATGACAATTTCTAAGCCAATGAATCCCTAGAATCCCTACCAATCCATCCTCGGGATAATCTGGGAAAATGTTGTCGACCAGGCGCTTGTATCGAGGCCGAAACGGCGAACAGCAGCCACAAGAACCACAGGACATTTTGGGAACAGTCCCTTTAGTTCTGAAAATAATATTTAATAATTAAACCTTAGAACAAAACATTACGGGACGAGGTCTTCACTTTATTATATAAT
>NW_019396650.1:0-26487 GCF_000591075.1 Eurytemora carolleeae | reverse complement strand
TTGGACATTTTGTAACTTTGGACATTTTGTAACTTTGGACATTTTGTAACTTTGGACATTTTGTAACTTTGGACATTTTGTAACTTTGGACATTTTGTAACTTTGGACATTTTGTAACTTTGGACATTTTGTAAATTTGGGCTTTTTGTTATCTTGTGTGTTTTGTTATTTGGGTGTTTTGTTTTTGGACTATTTGTAACATTGGGTGTTTTGTTTTCGGGTGATGTGTAATTTTGGGTGTTTTGTTTTTGGACTTTTTGTTTTTGGGCGTTTTGTATCCACTCCGAATTATAAACTCCTGGAAAGATATCTGAATCCCTCCAGTGGAATTATAAACTCCAGATAGATCGTATCAAATGTTATATATTTGCATCACTATAAGAAACTAGAGGGGGAGGGGGGGTCAATTTGACCCCTAGGGTTACAGACATGAAACCAGACGTCAGGATAAATAGCGTTAACAAAAGGTACAAAAATTTATAAATTAGATTTTTCATAAGGTTTTGATGCTGCATATTTAATGGGTTTACTTTTAGTTAATATTTTAATAATGTAATTTTCATTGGAGGCCAAAGAAAATCAAAATTGTAACTGTTTTAGTAAAAAAATGTGCATTTCTAGTTAAATATCAATTCTTGTATGTTTGTAAATTGATTTACCGAAATAAATCTATTAATGAACGCATTTTGAATACCAAATTCAACCATCTTCTAATTGTCAGAATTTAAGAGTTTTAGGTCGTCATTTTAATTTTGAATACCAAATCAGAATAAAACACTTTTAATCTGGAAAACTTATGATATTTAATAAATTATTGATAATATAAAGGCATCAAGGCTACTGTTTTGAATCAGGCATTGCCATCTTGACTTAAAATTATAGGCTTACAGTCCCTTTAGCCCGGGACACTGTGATTGAAAGGTCTCACGCTCTCAAGCAAAGATTAATGAGAATTTTTTCAATTACTTCTTAAAAAACAGCGCTAGCAACAAGTTTTTTAAAGTTCTAAAATCTAAAATAACTCCTTTCTGACGGCATAACATTTAAATTTACAATAAAAAAAGACATATTTTCATCTTTTTAGAACTTAGAAAATTATGACAAAAGTAATTATAGCCAATGTAATTATGGCAAGTGTAACCATTATGGCAAGTGTGACTTATGGCAAGTGTAAATATCTAAGGTCTACGACATCGGGTTGCAAAGATATGGAGATTAAAAATAGATTTTATGGCAAAAACTCAATGCTTTTGAACGCGCTTGAAATGAATATAAATTTAGGCATCGTTAAAAATTCAAGAACAGTTTAATTTCCATCAATTACAACTTTAAATAACCATCTTTAGACCAGTTCTTCTTGTCTTCAATAAAAAAAAAACTAATATTTTTTCCCTAACATATTTTTCCCAAAAGCAAACATTAATATTGAAATATTTTTAGCAAAAAATTGATTTAATTGTAAAAAATATTTGTTAATAGATGAATACTACAAATACAAAATCACCTTAAGTATATATGTGATTAAATTAAAAGCAAACATTTATAAGGATAGTGAAACAATTTTAACAATTATTTTAATTTTTCTTTCACTTTTTCTGAAGAAGTGATGTATGTTGCCACACAGTACAGTTTATTGCAGTGAACAGATGGGTTTAAGATATGGTAAACATATGTAACTGTAAATAAGAAGCAGTTTAAATAAAAAATAAATTTGAAAAAATATAAAAATATAAATATGTTTAGCTCTTACAATTTGATTTTAGCTAGAAATGCGGGAACTGCTCTGTTAAATACCGGAAAATCAACCATCTGTGGAAGACGATGCCTGGCCGCGTTAAACTAGTTCCACAAGATTCAACAGAATGAGATAGAACGGATACTCAAACTGTTTAATCCTCCTTTATCTAGAGAATAATGCAACATCTGTATCATGTTTGTTTGATTGCAGGCCTTGGTTCATGATGTAACTGAATAATTACAGTGTGGCGAGAACACTGTACATAGATAAACATTGTTGTTGTCTTGTCTATCAAAGAAAGCAGTTTGTTATAACTATAGCTATAGCCTGCTCAATATTTGTCTGAGTATACATGATGATACCCTCCTTCAACCCCTTTATCTGTTAAGCCAGCTTCTCAGCAGATTCAAAATACTCTTGGGGAGATGGCTGTTGAAATTCTTGCTTTAACATTTCCATATCAGAACTGGTGAATGTTTCATCCAAACAACAGACAGTTTTTGTATGTTTTCTTTACTTAGAATATTCATCAGAGTTCTGAAAGGAGCAGGAGATCCTCTGAGTCCTTGTATTTGACGAACTCATAGCAGGTCCTTCACCTGTACACTGTTCTCTGGTATGCAGACAACCAGCTCAACACTAGCTCTAAGGGAAACTGAACTAGCATTGTTTATATTATCAGCAAAGAAGAGAACTGAGGTTGATTCTGTGCCTCTAATGTGTGCATACGGAACTAGCAAACAACCTCGCTCAGCAGCAAGAAATTCATTCAGATTTGTAATGTCAAACATATCGACATTTTTCTTCCTTAATTCCTGAAGGAAAATCTCACGCATAGAATTTCTCTTTGTGTAGATTTGTCTGATTTACCTTCAGGACACTTGTTGTCACCATGATCTTCATCTTTTGTAGATTTGTTGGCCATAGCTTTGGAAGATTTGTTGGCTCCATGAGTTTGGGTGTTTGCTGATTTTTTTGGCTTTGATTTTGGGAACTTTCTTTAAATCTTCAACTTTTGTTTGCGTTGATTTGTTGGCAGTTGTGCTGACATCAGAATCTTCAGCTTTCTCAGCATCTGGAGCTTCAGGTTTCTCATCATCTGGAGTTTTAGCTTTCTCAGAATCAGGAGCTTCAGTTTTCTCAGCATCTGAAGCTTTAGCTTTCTCATCATCTGGAGTTTTAGCTTTTACAGCATCTGGAGCTTTAGCTTTCTCAGCATCTGAAGCTTTAGCTTTCTCAGCATCTGGAGCTTCAGTTTTCTCAGCATTTTGAGCTTTATCTTTCTCAGCATCTGGAGTTTCAGTTTTCTCAGCATCTGGAGCTTTAGCTTTCTCAGCATCTGGAGATTTAGCTTTTTCAGCATATGAAGCTTCAACTTTCTTAGCATCTGGAGCTTTAGCTTTCTCATGACCTGGAGCTTCAGTTTCCTCAGCATCAGAAGCTTTAGATTTATCAGCATCTGAATTCTGAGCATTAGGAGCTTCAGTTTTTGTTGTATCAGAGGCTCCAGTGAATTTCAGGAACATTTTGTTATCGTAAATCATAAAAGTTGCATATCTAACATCACTTCGGGTCCTTATAATATAGTCCCATACTGCTTTTTCACACTCATTTCCCTTCAATGCTGTTAGATAAGTATTGAAGAGTATTTTCTCTCCAGGTTCTGTAATTTGGTTTCCCCTTTCTTCCAGTGTTTGTTTAGACAGTTTAGGACCCTCAGGCTTAGTCCCAAGTCTGATTATATGCTCCGGGAACCGTACATTCTCTGATTCCAGGTTCTTGGATAGAACATTCTTCACAAACCTATCAGCAGCTTCTAAACAGGTTAACTCTAGGGTTTCCCCTCTTCCGAAGGAGAAGAACTTTTTAAGTTTGTTCGTAGCTTTATGTTATCTTAGGATTCATGTTTAGACTGAGTATATAAGCAGTTAACTATAGAATTTTCTTTATCAGTAATGTTTGTTTATTTCATAAAAGGTGGAAAAAATAAAATTAAACATAAAACTAATTTCTAAGAAATACAAATTTTATGTATTTATCTATGTATATATATGTAATTATGTATGTATGTATGTATAAAGTAGTAATCTTTATTTGGATGTCCGATCATAATTCATGAACCCGGCTTGACCGATTTGCCTCAAATTTTAATTGAAGAATTTTGTAGAACCACGTAAATTTTCTCAGTTTGGTTTAAAAGTACTAAATTAAGTAGATTGGCTTTTACAGGGAAAACTCCAGGCAAAGTTGGGTTCCCAAGCTAGGATTATTATATAATTATGTACAGTGATGAAAATACATACAAATAAATTTGATTTGCTTAAAAAATGCATTAAGCTAGCAAACTGGATGGTTTGTCAATGTTTATAAAGCTGATCAAAAACTTTTTACGGACAATTTTGTTAAAACAAACAAATGCTTAAGAGTTTAAGAATCAACTATAATAGGTCTTAGATTTCGCGAAATTACGCTGTAACTTCGCGTAATTTCAACAAAAGTATTTCGCGAAATTTTGCAATAATTACGCCTAATTAGCGAAACCTCCATACAAACCAGCCTACAGGAGAACATTTTAACCTTCCTGGACATGAACTCTACCATGCAAAAGTTAGCGTTCTAGAGAAGGTTTGGGACCTTGTGAGAAGTTTACTTTAATTAAGTACGAGAATCTAAATACATCAGAGATTTTATTTTATGACTGATCTCACAGGATTGAATAGAAAAAATATTATTTAATTGTGAACTGTAATTCAGTATTTTATATTTTCAATTATTTTAAAGGTTTAAATATCCCTCCTTTGACAAGCCACCCCCCCTGGATTTACGTAAAAGTTTGTTAATTAGATCGAATTCGTTTCCCTTTTGTCCATTTGACAGCCCATTTAAATATTTTTTAAATAATCTTTTTTGTTTTGTTTATTTTCTTGTGGGTTTCAACATCGATTTTGATGGTTAATTATATCGTTAGAACTGACAAGGGTCAACCGAGTCAACCTAGACCTAAATATGGAATAAAATGTGGAACTAACTCAGTTTGGACAATATAACCTTAGACATATTTTCCGCTATATTCATTTCTGAGAATCAATATGTACTTCACTAACAGCGGATTAGTTTCGCATAACGTAATTACGCCTTAATTACGCGAAACTAGACTTTCTTTCGTATACGTAATTAACACGTAATTTTCGTACACCTTTTCCGTAAGGATGAGGTAGGATGTACAAGATGAGGGGAATGTATAATGTGTAAGGATGAGCGAGGATATATATGGATGAGGTAGGATGTATAAGGATGATGTATTATATATGGATGAGGTAGGATGTATAAGGATGATGTATTGTATATGGATGAGGTAGGATGTATAAGGATGAGGGGGATGTATATGGATGAGCGAGGATATATATGGATGAGGTAGGATGTATAAGGATGAGGGGGATGTATTGTATATGGATGAGGTAGGGATGTATATGGATGAGCGAGGATATATATGGATGAGGTAGGATGTATAAGGATGAGAGGGATGTATTGTATATGGATGAGGTAGGATGTACAAGGATGAGGGGGATGTATATGGATGAGGTATGATGTATATGGATGAGGTAGGATGTATAAGGATGAGGGGGATGTATTGTATATTGATGAGGTAGGATATATATGGATGAGGTAGGATGTACAAGGATGAGAGAGGATGTATATGGATGAGAGGGGACAATGTCATGTCCCAATACAAACCAATATTAAATAACTAACGTCACGTCACTCGCGTTCCTCGCGTCTTCATTCAAAAATTGATAAATTTGTAATTTTATTCAAACTGATTTCAAAACACAACACACTGGTAAGAATAAAAGCTCAATATGAATACATGATCAAATGCAAATCAATGATTAGTGATTACAGACAGATGGAAGAAATCAATTCGATTTCTTTATCTATCCTTTTAACGTTTATAATTCATAATTAATTCAAAAATCACATAATTCTAAAATATAATAATCATAACAGTAATAATATTATAATGCAGGTATACACAAAAAGAGATTAAAAATCTAATAAACTTTGTAGGAAAACGGAAATGGATTCTTGAGAGGAAAGTATCTATTTTAAGAGATTATAGAGAAATTTTTATAAAAAATTCCCAAAAATGCGTTGTAAATTTATTTTTAATTAATTCTTGATTATAAGTTTTGTGCTATGGACAAAATGCATAGTATAACTGGTAAAAAAACGACTTGTTACAAAAAATATCAAAACTTGAAAAGTCTTAAGTGTACCATTGCACCTTGATGTGATTAGCTAAGGTACATACAGTACAACCATACAGTGTGCGTTTATTTACGCGGGGAAATTTCACAGCAAATATTTCATAATTTCTTGATTTCATGTAGGTACACTGTACATGAAGGTCTATTGTTCGGGAGGGGTCTATTTGAGACCACCTAGGGGTGGTGGCGGCGGCGATTTTTTCCGGCGAATATTTCTCCGTTTTCCGGCTAAATCGGATTCTTCTGAAAAGAAAATTATTATTAGATAAAAATGAATTAATGAATATATGAATCATTGGGTCAATGAATGAATGAATGAATAAAGCATGAATATAAAAAACGATTGAAATGTAATAATTAACAAATTAAAAATTAGTAAAAATTTAAATAAACAACCAAAATGTTTAAATGGATGAAGGGTGATTGAATCACTAAATCAGCTAATGAATGAATGAATGAATGAATGAATGAATGAGTACCTGGGAACGAATTAAAAGATGAAATACTATCATCAACTCCATCTAGTGTACTGTTATCCTGAAAATTCTGAAAGGGAGTTGAAAAAATTCATACCGAGAGATTCTTTAAATTCCCCTATAATATATTCTATTCTCTATGCCCGGCCCTCAATAAGCCACCTTTGTTAAAATAATTTGTCGAATAATAATATTACTAATTTCCAAGTTTCGAACAAGGATTTCATCACGAATTGTGAAAGTGATTTGAAGAATTATCAGATTAAATGCCTTTAAGGTACTGTCAGTAAAGGTAGGTTTTCAGGAACTCTTCATTTTGCGTGTTCACGTCCGATTCACAACGGTGCTTTTCAAACGTATATCTGAAGATTACTTAAATAGCCTAATAGGTTACAATGTACCATTATGAATCCCACATGTCAGTCTTTTTAAATGATAGTCACTTAGAGTTACGTTTTCAGTACCTTTAAAATTTGACTGAGTAATTTATAAATGAATAAATAAATGAATGAATGAATAAATAAATGAATGAATGAATCTACCTGGTTCTGTTTAGCAGTATAGTTTGACCCACCGCTGCTAAGGTTTCCAGGTCGCAAATTGGCCGCCATATGGGCCGGTATCGAGTCCTAGGAAAATATCAAGAATAAGCATTTTACATTTAATCTACATTTATGCATGCATTGTAATATTTTCAAGTACATTTTAAATATATGTACTTTTCTGCAGTGTGTACTATTATCGGAGTGTTGGTAAAATTAATAGAAAATAATATTTTACATCAATAAAAATGACGTTTTTAACACCAAATACAGTTGTAAATTTTATGCATTATTGTTTTGAACTATGTAAAGTGTACTGTGTACTCTATGTACTATGTAGAGTGCACTCTATGAACTATATAAAGTGTACTTTTTGTACTATGTAAAGTGTACTGTGTACTCTATGTACTATGTAGAGTGCACTATATGTACTATGTAAAGTGTACTATTTGGTCTATGTAAAGTGTACTGTGTACTCTATGTACTATAGAGATTGCACTCTATGTACTATGTAAAGTGTACTATTTGTACTATGGAAAGTGTACTATTTGTACTATGCAAAATGTACTATATAAACTAGATAAAGTGTACTCTATGTATTGTGTGTACTCAATGTACCATATAAAGCGTACTATTTGTAGTCTGTAAAGTGAATTATATGTACTATGTAAAATGTACTAGTACTATGTAAAGTGTACTCTATGTACTATCTAAAATGTACTCGTACTATGTAAAGTGTACAGTACGTACAATGTAAAATGTCCTATATGTACTGTGTACTGTGTACCTGTTTAACTTGAATAAGTTGTGTATTCATAACTTCACAATCTATCTTCATCATTGCAATATTTCCAGGGGAGATATGAGAGTCTAAATTAATAAATTAATCAATCAACTAATCTACAGTTCTTATTTTGATTAACAAAGAATGATACAAAATTCATTAGAATTTTATAAAGTTAAAAGGTGAGAAATCAAGCAAACTATAAGTTTTCTCATTTCAAACGTATTTTTTTTACAAAATAAAATAAAAACAGACTTCTATGGTTGTCCTACTTTAAATTCAAGATGACTTAAAAAATGAAGCAAAATAAATTAAATCTCTATTTCAGGATCGAGATCAATGAAAATCTTACCATTCAGGGAGAGAGAAATTGCAGGCAGCAGAAGAGACATTCTGGGCCTTGTTGCCTGAACGAAATAATATAAATATTTTGATGATAATAAATAAATAAATCAATTGAACGATCAGACAAAACATGGTACTAGGGTCAATCCATATACATTCGTATTAAACCGTATCAGCCCTAACCTGACTATGGTTTGAGGCTGGAACCAGAAGATGATCCCCGCTGAATGAAACTACGTAGAACGTATCATCTCGTCGATCTATAGCCTAAAAAAACAGAAATTTAATTTGTAAGTTTCATAAAATTGGATCAAAGAATAAGGCGAATGTGTGCCGGGTCTGAGTATTATATTACCACGAAGAATGAGGCGATTGTATGCCGGAGTGGAGTATTATATTACCTCGAAGAATAAGGCGAATGTATTCCAGGGCGGAGTATTATATTACCTCGGAGAATGAGGCAAATGTATTCCAAGGCGGAGTATTATATTACCTCGAAGAATAAGGCGAATGTATTCCAGGGCGGAGTATTATATTACCTCGAAGAATGAGGCGAATGTATTCCAGGGCGGAGTATTATATTACCTCGAAGAATGAGGTCCTTTACCTGTTATGGACTGCAGTGGGGATTTGATCACGTGACCCAAAGCTTGATCGGACTTTTTCCGTTCAATTCCCTAGAAAAAACCATATTGGTTGTTTTCATCAATTTTCAATACACCTTCTCAAAACATATTTCCGATATAGTAAACACCCATAAAACTGTGGAAAAATAATAAGAATGTTAATGGTTTAACTCAAATTATGATTTTATGATACAGCAAAACTGTTTGCTTTGTATCACCATCTTAGATTTGAAACTTTTCAAAGTTTAGTCCAAAATTGTATTATCGTATTTGATTTAAATATTAAAACTCTTTTTGTTTGCATTTAATCTTTTAGAGAGTCGCTTTTTTACAACAACAACATAATTGTATGTATTGAGGTTTGGATAAGCAGATGAAGGTCTGGTTTCTGAGTTCTGTATCTCAGGGTGCTATTGTCCACAGGGAACCAGAGCAGAAAACTTTAGAATGTGATATCCTTAATCCCGATCTGTTAATTAATCTGGAGATTAAATTCATGAGGAGAACAAGCAATATTTAATCTGGAGATTAAGAAAAAGAGGAGATCAAGCATTAATCTCGATATCCACCATTCTAAAGTTTTCAGCTCTGGCTACATCAAAATAGGTAATTTTAATACACAGCTTGTTTAATTGGCGTCTTCCTAATCCACAGCCTATTAGCGACCAAAAGATAGAGTTAAATTCACTAACATCGTCATCAGATAATTTTTATCATTCAAAAAAACGACTCACCTTAGGTTTTGATTTGAAGTCGGGTTTTTTCTTCTTGTTGGGTTTAGAAGCTGAGGCCTCGAGGTGGGGTTTAGAGGCTGGGGCCTCGAGGTTAAACCAGCCTCGTAGTTCGCTTTCAAGTCTGAATATATCATGGTATAATTTATATTATTTTTTTTGGATCACAGCCGTTTCATGAAATGGTCATTCAAGACATTAGGAAAAATTCACATTCTCTAACATTTCTTGAATGCATTTTGAGAGAAAATCTTGAAAATGGAAAATAATCTTTTTCGATTCTTTTGAATAATTTTTATACCTGATGGACTCTGTCTGGTTTACAAACATAGGGCACATGGGTGGAGGGGAGGAGGGGGAGGAGGAGGAGATGTTCATATCTTCAACATCACCATCAAAATCAGGCTGAATATTTGAAAATATAGTTTTTAACTTTGTTTAGGTTTTAATTATCAACCTTTGTCTAGTCTATAATTTTAGGTAATTTTGTCCATTCTTTGTTCAAAATCTAAAGCTATCCATTTTTGGTCTTTTTTAAATTTTTTTAAATTTAGGGTTAAGAAATTTTTTATTTTGTCCTAGCTTTTTGTAATATTTAAGCTACTTTTTGTCCATTCAGTGTTAAAAGGATTGAGTATCATTCGCTATAAATTATCTAATATTGGTTTATTCTAAAATCGTTTTTTTTAAATATTTTTTTTAGTCTAATTTGTGTACCAACTCATGTTCGCTTGAACTATAAAATGCTCCGTATAAAAATCCATGTTCCCTGCTGGCAACCCTTTTCTGGTTTGTTTTTATTGATACATCAGTGTCATAGTCCTTTTTTATATTTATTTTTTAAATGCATTAATTATGCGCTTTAACGATTTTTTTTTTCATCTGTGTAAATTTTTAGAATGTATCAGTGCTAAAAGGTCTGAAATCTTTAATCCTCGACCTAATTGTAAAAAATGAAGAATCTTATTGTCGAAATATATATTATAGTTGCTCATTTATTATATTCACCTGCTCCCAAAGTAAGGATCTACCACCAGCGTGTAGAGGAGGAGAAGGGAAAGATTCTGAATTCAAAGCTCCAGGAGTAGTTTAAAGGGATATCAACGACAGAAATAGTTTAAAGGGATATCAACGACTGAAATAGTTTAAAGTGATATCAACGAAAGAAATAGTTTTAAGGGATATCAACGACAGAAATAGTTTAAAGGGACTGTTGACATAATCTTAACAGACCCTTAAACACATTTTTAAAGAAGAAACTTGAGAAATAATGAAGAAAGCTCACTTACTTAAACTGATGCAAACTACTTGAGAAATGATGTAACCTACAGGGTGTCCCAATAAACATGGGAATTCAGTGACGAATTCGATATAGTCTTTTCAAATAATTCTTTGATTTAGTAAAGTGATACCTACTGAGAAAGCTGTAATCTGTAAGAGTTTCGTCTGCTATGTTCACAATTTGTTTATGTTTTGACTGCATACAGTTGTACTTAGTAAAACATGAAAATTGCAGTATACAAACAGAGTAAACTTGACTGTCTTCACTATACATCTTGCGGAGACGTAATAGACTCATCTTTACAGTCTTTTACCCTTTTCATAAAATAAGCTCTAGCAGACATAATAATGTTATAGCTTTTGAAATTAGGTATTACAGTGCTAATTCATAACAAAGACGATATCGAATTCGTCACTGAATTCCCATGTTTTTTGGGACACCCTGTACCTGGCAAGTGATTAAGCCTTCTTAAAAAATGATGAAATATACTTGAGAGTGATGTAACCTACTTGAGAAGTAATGAAACGTACTTGAGAAGTGATGAAACCTAGTATAAAAGTGATGAAACCTACTTTAGAAGTGATGTAACCTAGCTACGTGAGAAATGATGAAACGTAACTTTAGAAGTGATGAAACCTACTTGAGAAGTGATGAAACCTATTTGAGAAGTGATGAAACCTACTTGAGAAGTGATGAAACCTACTTGAGAAGTGATGAAACCTACTTGAGAAGTGATTAAACCTACTTGAGAGTGATGTAACCTATTTGAGAAGTGATTAAACCTACTTGAGAGTTTTGTAACCTACTTGAGAAGTGATTAAACCTACTTGAGAAGTGATGAAACCTACTTGAGAAGTGATGAAACGTACTTGAGAATTGGTGTAACCTACTTGAGAAGTGATGAAACCTACATGAGAGTGATGAAACCTACTTGAGNCCCCCCCATAAGCAGAAAACTTTATTTGTTAAGCAAACATTTCTAATACACACAAAAAAATTATTTTGAAGAGCGGTGAACTTTTGACAGTTGTGAAAATAAAATTACAAAAATATAATTTTGTTTGAAATAATTTTTCTTTATTTCATGCATCAATGAATAAAAGACATATTGTTACTGAAAACCGTTCAAAAAAATACCTGAAAATTCTAGAAATAAAAAATCTAACAATCAATCAGTCTAACTATCTATCTACCTCTGTAAGAGTCTTGATCTGTGTCTCCAGGAGAGTAAGGTACTCTTTCTTCTTCTTCCTGCTGATACAGGCGGACTCTCTGTTCTTTATCATACGCTGCTGACGCTTCAAATTACGCAGCTAAATATAAAGAAACATTTAATCGTACTGAAACAGGCAAACAGAGATTACTACTTTATATATATATATACACAGATATGACATGATATATTAAGCGTGGCTTACACGACAACACTAATGTAATTATTTAAGAAAACATAAGAAAAAAAACTTGAAAATTTTAATTAATTAAATGTTATGATTTAGGATTTAAAAAATAATTAAATGAGAGAAACCTTGAGTCTTGACTCTTGACCAATGCGATCTTTAGAATATATACATTATATATACAGGGTTATCCACAAAAAATGAGACTTCAGGGACGACTGTACGGTATTTATACTATCCACAAATCCCTGCAACTGTTAACTTGTCTTTTACACATAAAATCCCACAAATACATTTTCGCAAATTAAACAAAGCAACCAACGGAAATGGTGGAAATATTTCTTCTTCTAATTTGGCTTAAACTTGAAAATGACAAAAAATGGCACAGCATTTTTGTTTCAAATAGAAAAGAATTGAATAGAAAAAAGTTAACTTCAGGCAGATACATGGATGTCTCATCCATTCTTGATGAGACAAAGCTTTTAATGATACCGTTGTGAATTGGACATTCCATTCTATAAATGGAGGTTCACTTGAAATTACGTCTACAGTCTACAGTCCCTTCAAGAAGTTTTTCTAGGCGTAAAATAAGGTCTCCGGAGCCGATGGTTTTGTTTGTTTTCCTACCTCTTCAGTATCTCTGACTGTGGAGACTGTGGTAGAACCAGATATAAGGGGGCTAGAGAAGGATCCTTGCAGGACACCATTTCCAGATATACTGCTCTCAGATTTAACTAAATACATGATAAACTTCTCAAAGTGTATAATAATTTTCATCCAGATTACGTTAGATTAAAATAAGATTTAAGTATTTTTTAAAGTTCCACGGGAAACGTCGGGCAGTACAACTGATCACAAATAATTGGCTTAATTATTGTTGTTTACCTATGAGAGGGGATTGTGATGCATAGTATAAACCATCTGATCCAAGCTGCAGTACAATAGCACCACCTGTACGGTAAAATATAAAATACAATTAATTTTTTAGTTTATAGTTGTACATATGTTCAGAATATATAAATTTTGTTTATTTACAAACAAGCACAAACATTTTGAATAAAAATGTTGAAATTTTCTTTTTGAATTTAAATCATCTGTACTATGATATAATCGACACTGGTTCAATATAAGGTCTACAAAATGGCCTCAAAGTGAGAACCAGAAAAAATGTGGAATAGGAAGACGACTTTGAGACTCAAATTAAGATTTAAGATTGTCAAAGGAATATGAAACATGGCAAATTAGCAGTATAAACAGACGATTTCACTTTATAACTGATTTTGAACTATAATGTAAAACTATTTGCTTTGTAACAACACCAAATACAATTAAATGTTGTATTATTGTCGTCTTCCTATTCCACAGTTTTCTGGTTCTCACTGTACCCCATAAACAAAACCAGATTCCCCCAAACCAAGTTTAAAGTAATAATTTGTTTTAATTAAAAGTTACCGTCTCAATAACCCACCTTGTTGTTGTTGTTGAGGTGGAGGTTGGGGTTTCTTGATTTTAGGGATTGCAACTTTCCCCAGTTTATTGGCCTGGGCCGACCAGAAATCCTAAACAGGTTGGGATTAACTCAAATTTGATATTAAAGTTTATCTTAAAAATTAATATGGTTTTGTATCAAACCTCTTGTACGTCCCACATCATATTGGATTGTTTATAGCTCTAAATTGCAATTCAAGGACTAATAAGAAAATTTAAAAAGAATGAATCAATAAAAAAATTCTAAAAGGCAGAAAATACTAGTTTTTTCGGGTATTATGTCTGTATTTTGTCGTTAAAGCTTGGAGATAATCCAATATGATATGGGACGCTCTGTAGTTTAAGCTGTTTGAACCAGACTCCCGGGGGGGGGAGGATATTGTAATTAAATTGTAACCAACCTGTTGTAATATAAGTTGGTTGTTTGAACTGGATTGCTGGGGGGAGGGAGGATAACACAGAGAGATCTGGGGAGAAAGGGGTGGAGTGCTTCTCCTACTGCCATCACTAGAAAACAAATTATAATTAACTGAAAACCTGTAAATTTGTAGTTTGGACATTTTTGCTCTACACCCTAAATTCTCTATACTTAAAATATACTGTTGAAAGTTTAGCACCATTACACTAGGGTTCATTAAACAAATTATCAAATATTTGATCGTAAGTTAATTAATGAGGCACATCCAAGTGTAGACGCATTATGATTTACATTGACGAATTTAGAACAGAAAATCTTTAATTCTTACAACAGTTAAAAATATTGATAAATAGTATCGAAACATTAAAAACTTCAAATCAAATCACGAATGTTGGGGAAGCTTTAGGCTCCATTTCTCAGCCTAGAGTTTCAATTTCTGAATGAGAAATGGGTTTTCAGCCCGGATATAAATTCAATTCTGACTTTTGCAATGTATCTAGTTAAAGATTAAATTCCAATATTTGGTGACGAAATCCCAGCAACACGACCAAGTTTGAGCCATGCAACCATTTTTGGCACCCATTCATTCATGAAGGATCATCATTATGTTTAAATCTTTTTAATTGTTTTCAAAAATTAAGTTTATGCAATACAATTAGGACCTCAAAAAACCGGTCATAGGATTCTGAGATATTTCTGAGAGTCAGAACAACACACACTTACTGTTTTGTTACCCTACTAAAGATGGTTATACCTATGATCTGACCACTAGAGATGGTTTAACCTGTGAGTTAACCCTATTGGAGATTGTTTTACCTGTGATCTGACCTTACTGGAGATTGTTTTACCTGTGATCTGACCCTACTGGAGAAGGTTCTACCTGTGATCTTATCCTACTAGAGAATGTTCTACCTATGATCTGACCCTACTGGAGAAGGTTCTACCTGAGATCTTATCCTACTAGAGAATGTTCTACCTATGATCTGACCTTACTGGAGAAGGTTCTACCTGTAATCTGACCCTACTGGAGAAGGTTCTACCTGAGATCTTACCCTATTAGAGATGGGTCTACATGTGATCTGACCCTACTAGAGATTGTTTTACCTGTGATCTGACCCTATTAGAGATGGGTCTACCTGAGATCTGACCCTACTAGAGAAGGTTCTACCTATGATCTGACCCTACTGGAGAAGGTTCTACCTATGATCTGACCCTACTAGAGAAGGTTCTACCTATGATCTGACCCTACTAGAGAAGATTCTACCTATGATCTGACCCTACTGGAAAAGGTTCTCCCTGAGATCTGACCCTACTGGAGGAGGTTCTACCTAGATCTGACCCTACTTGAGAAGGTTCTACCTGAGATCTGCCCCTATTAGAGATGGGTCTACCTGTGATCTGATCCTACTGGGGAAGGTTCTACCTGTGTTCTGACCCAACAGGAGAAGGTGGAAACCGATCTGAGAACGGAGAATGAGGTTCAGATTTTACACTCTCTCCATACCCACTCTCACTAGAGCTTATGTCTGATGAAAAGAAATTATCAAAAAGATAAAATACTTAACAGTGTTGAATATAATCCAGCTAAGCTCCATTAAAGAATTAATTGAATAAATAAATGAATAAAATAACGAAGTATGATTGAATGAATAAATGAAGGAAATAACGAAGTATGATTGGATGAATAAATAAATGAAATAACGAAGTATGATTGGATAAATAAATAAATGAAATAACGAAGTATGACTGGATGAATAAATGAATAAAATAACGAAGTATGATTGGATGAATAAATTAAAGGATGTTTGAATCAATATATGAATAAATACCTGGAAAGATGTGTGTATCCTGGAATGAATTAAGATCTTGTAATATTTCTTCTTCTAATAATCCGCTCTGGAGTTCACACATTGGATCCAGATCCTAGGTAGGTAGGTAAGATGGTAAGTAGTAAAGTAAGTAGTTAGCTAAGAAGCTAGAAAGGAAGGAAGGAAGGAAGGAAGGAAGGAAGGAAGGAATGAAGNCAATTTTTACTTTATCGTCAAATTCAAAGAGTTTCAACCTGTGTGGGTAACCCTGCAGATATATATGCGCGCAAATAAATAGATAGGTAGGTACATAGGTAGGTAGATAGGTAGGGAGGTAGATAGGTAGGTAGGTAGGTAGGTAGTTTGGTAATTATAATGATAAAGGTTACGAAGACAGGTGCTATCATTGTACTTAGATTTACTCTAAATAACGGGTTACCCACTAAAGATGAGACTTGAATATGACATTCCGAGAATTAAATTTGGTTTAGAGCCTTTATGATAGATCTAACGTATAAAAAATACAAATTGCTGTAGACTTTAGAGAACCATAAAAGTAAAAAAAAAGTATTTAATAAATTCCCTTCCGCCTCATGATTTGTGGGTAACCCTGTATTAGAAAAAAAGGAATGATTAAAATGATAATGATAATAATCAATAACAATGATAATAATAATACCTGGTTAATATCGGTATCCATGAAGGACGGAAGCCCAAGCTCGGCTGAGAGTTGATGGAGAAGGTCGTCATTATCAGACAGCACGTCACTTGTCATGTCTAAACACATAAAACAGGTCACATGTCATGTCTAAACAAATAAAACATGTCACTTGTCATGTCTTATTAAATAAAACATATAATTTGTCATGTCTAAACAAATATAACATGTCATTTGTTGCATCGAAGCAAATATAACATGTCACTTGTCATGTCTTTACACATATAACATGTCACTATTATGTCTAAGCAAATAAAACATATCACTTGTCATTTTTAAGCACACATATAACATGTCACTATCATGTTTAAACAAATGAAACATGTCAATTGTCATGTCTATACACATATAACATGTCACTATCATGTCTAAACAAATAAAACATGTCACTTGTCATGTCTTATTAAATAAAACACGTCATTTGTCATGTCTAAACAAACATAACATGTCACTTGTTATGTCTTAACAAATAAAACAAGTCACTTGTCATGTCTAAACAAACATAACATGTCACTTGTCATGTCTAAACAAATAAAACACGTCACATGTCATGTCTAAACAAATGTAAACAGAAAAGATTGTTATAATTGGTTAAGAAAATAACAGGTTTTAACAATGTAAAAATGTACATCCTAACCTCACAAAATACAAATTAAAGTTACAAATTCCTAAAAATCCCTAAAAAAGCTTTAAAACTTCAGATAAATTTGACTAAACACCAGAAAATACCCTTGCTTTCTACGCCTACCAAAAATGGCTCCATAGATATTTCTAAAGGAATTGAGTCTTTGCCACAAACTCTGATTTTCTAATCACTATCTCTTTGGATTCAAATGTTGCAGACCTTAGATATTTCAAACTATGAATTCTGTTAGATCAAATAATCTGAGTTTGAAATATCAAAGGTTTACAACATCGGGTTCTTAAGATATTGAGGTTTCAATGTTTGATTTTGTTCCAAAGACTCAATTCCTTTCGGTGTCATATCTACTTAAATCATTAATTAATGCTTTTATTTAATATAAAACGAGGGAATAACCTGTACTTTAAAAAACAGTTAAAAATAATTGATGCACTGTATAGCTTCACTAATTGTTAAGACGAGAGAATTGAAGAATATTTAGTTCAATTATGCTAGGCAGTCATTGATTTGGAACCAAATAAGTAGAGCATTATACATAGATAGATAGATAGATATATGGTTAGATAGATAGATATATGGTTAGATAGATAGATATATGGTTAGATAGATAGATATATGGTTAGATAGATAGATATATGTAGATCTTCTAGAGTTTGTTGACTTTTTATTATCTTTTCCATGCTTCATGCACATTGTCAGAGCTGGCTTCATTTTCAACACTATCAGAAAAAATTATATCAATTCAATTAAAAAAGGGAGTTAATGAACTTTTTAAAAGGGGGATGAAAATAAAGTTTAAAGGAACATTTTTTCCTATAAATTCAAACCAATCCCAGTTTAACCGATGTCTGCTTAAAAAAGTGTTCTGCACTATTTGTTGTTTGAATAATACAGAGTTACCCACAAAGATTAAGGCTGTAAAGACGACACCTCTTTATATATGACGGTTCAAAGTTTAAATTGAGTCTTCTTTCTTAAAGATAGACTTTCTATGAAGTGTAATAATTTGGCAAAGAAAGTTACAAGTATATAGTTGCAGAGAATCATAAATGTAAGAAACTATCAGGATTAATTCTGTACAGTAGTCTCTGAAGTCTTATCCTTTTGGTTAACCCTGTATATTTATAAAAACACAACTGAATAACCCTATGGAATGCACCAGAAACTGCAATAGCCTTTGTTTACATATAATAATGTGTACTGCAGTTCCTGGGAGGAAAGTAAACAAAGCTTTGCCTGGGCACCACTGCGTTTGTTTACATCCCTCCCAGAAACTGCAGTACATTTTATTAGTTAACAAAGGTGCAGCACCAGTGTGTTTAAATTTCGCCTTAAACAATATTTTAATTTTGTGTGTTAATTTTTATAGGGATCACTCTTCAATGGACGCCAAAATTACTGATTATTGAGATTAATGAGAACTAAGTAATAAGTTAGCATTTGGTTTAAATCCACTTAAAAGCTTTGAAAAACAAAGCAAATGTAACCTTGTTAACGACAATATATTAAAATATATTTTCATGAGATATCTTTTAATCATGTGAATACCCTCAAAATTTTGCAAAATATAACTAGACCAAATAAAGTTTAAAGATATTATAGTAAAATTGAAGAAGACTTACTTCATAGCAATATAGTGGAAAATTTAATGCATTTGGTTCAAATACTGGTAAAACTAACACGTTTATGAATTCTGCGAATGTTGAACCAAAGATAGTATGACAGTATTTGAAGAACCAGCTGTTAATTAATATTTTACAAATATATACACATTTTATAACACGTTTTAAACATGGAAAAGGAAAATGTAAATATATATATGATTTTTTTAGGAAGCCTCCTATCAAAGTGATAATATTGAATATAGTTTTTTTTGAATATGCAGTTTGAGCCCAGTTGGTATAATATTATGAAAATTTAACCACTTATGATTTTTGTTGTTGCAAAAATGTGTGTTGTTTTTGTTGTACCTATATAGGACGGAGTAAAGCTGTATTTCATTTTTAAAATCCTTCCAATTTCTAGAATCTGTGTACTGTACTGTCTTGTTGTTCTGTACAACCGTCTCGTGGATTTCTTCTTTTTCTCAATTAATCGGAGAACATGGTGAATCTGACCACAGCTTAAATTTATTAAATCCGACAAAAAATTTACGAAAAAGAATGAAATATTAAGAATTATATGAACAAATTTTAGGTGAAACTTCATTTAGAGATTTACGAAAAAAAAATTTCTATAGGAAAAAATTCCGAAAAAAACTAGGTTAGATTCCACGTCAATTCCTATAAGATACTCTATGTTATTTGAATAAAATCAAATTTTTTATTCGAAATGTTTTTACATCGGATATTTAAAAAAAGATTCCTTGTTAGGCCGTGGTCTGGCCTGGGCTTTAAACCCTTTATTAAATGTTTCAACGTCCACCGGTCCCGTCACACTAGGATTAAATTCAACATTGTTTTTTTTTCATTACTTGAATGTTTTTTTCCTTCAAATGTTGTAAAAGTTGCTCATATTTTTTTATTGAAGGCGGTTATTTGCTTGGTTAAACATTTACGTTACAAAAGGTGAATTGGACAGGTGTCAAATCCTAAGTAAAGTTACGATTATTTTTCAAGCTTTTATTTTAAGTTAACACCCCATCCATATTGTAGCTTTTAATCAAATCAACATAAAATTTATTCATCAAGTTATTTTTACTTCACGTTTTGTTGAGGGGGGCGGAAAACGACATTTTTTTTTGCTTCAAAAAGAAAATGCTGTTTTAACCACAATAGGAAAATTTGAAAGGAGAATTATTTTTACGGCGATGAATACTTCTCAACTGTTCTATTGGAACTCTTCTCCTACTAATAAGACCCTTCTAAATGATTCAAGACAAATGTTAAAAAATATTGAATGCCTTAGAATTGCAGAAACACTAGGGGTCGGCGGTAACCTTGACAGTTGGGTTGTTGTTGTTAAATTTGCTGTTGTTTGGTCGTTAACAGACTTAATTGTTGTTGAAGGGCTGCATGTCTCTTGGCTGTTTTCAGATGAAATGGACGTTGAAAAAACTGATTCGGGTTGGTTGTTACTTAATTCAACTGATGCTACTTGGTCGTGAACGGTTTGAACTGTTGTTGAAGTGTTTGCAACCGCTAAATAACTATTGTAGTTCCCTGTTATCCAGCTGTAATCCAACCTATCTCTAAATTGGAACGTGTCGACTTTTTATGACAAGAAAAGCATGAGAGCATGGCTCTGATATTGGGCAACTAAAGAAGGAAAGGAGGTAGAATACTAGATATTAATTATTAATTTTAAACCGAGGTGCCATGTTGTCAGTTTTAGTCAATAAACTTCGTATTTGAAGTGGGAGCGTGTGGGGGTGAAACTGTTAACATCGATGTTTACATTACTGTGTACTGTATTGTCAGGACCATATACAAAATACAGATTCATTTTTCCCTCCCTTGCCCGCAAAAATGATCTATTTTTTAAATTTAAAACCCTAAATATGTTAATATATATTCAACTAAATATCTAAAATATGTAAAAAAAAAATTCAACAAAATGATTAAATAATAGAAAGTCGGACGAACTAACTCAAAATCTTGAATATTCACAACACAGTCAGAATTCATCATTATCGCATTTTCTTTCTTAAATAAACAACAAATAACAATAATAATTTTAGCAGTTGGAGAGGGAGGGAGGGGGATTGATAACCTTCTTCTAGATTAAAAAATGTCTGGATTAAAGTACCCCTCCATTTATAAAGTGACATGTCCGCTTCACAACGTTGCAATTGAAACTGCTGTTTGAGTATCAATGAGAAAGAAACCGTCAAATTTTATCAAAGAAAGAGGTTGAATTCTAGTTATTTCCTAAATGGCTTTAAAATCATAGAGAATAGAATATATAGAGAGGAATTAAAAGAATCTCTCGGTATGAATTTTTTCAGTCCCTTTCAGCCTGAAAGGGAGTTCAAAGTGTACAAATCATGTAAATGTTCACAAATTATATGCAGTAGAGTACATTGATACAGTTTGTTCCCTAGACTATCCATTTCAATTTCGAATTTTTTAAACTGTTAATTAAACTTTATAATGAATTAGGTGAATAAAAACATCATTTGATTTATAGTTATAACGGAAATTCATCGTTTGTAAAGTGGAAGGCATAGAGTCTATGTGAAATGAACATTGGTCAATTATGAAACCAGCCTATTTCATAATTTGGTTTTCTTTTAACAATAATTTTAGATTTTCTATAAAATGATATTCCAGAGCCCAACAGGTTATATAGCATAAATATGCGAAGTACACCTGCAGTATGGAAACAGTACAACAAAATGGCCGTTTTACACTTTTTTTCTAGTAAATTCCTCTCTATATATTCTATTCTCTATGTTTAAAATATAATTAAGCACACTTTTTTTTTTAAATAATCAGTTTTTAGATTGGCGAATACGGATAATTTGTAAATATTATATCAGACAAAAAAATAAAAGGGTACCATTATGAATCGGACCATGACATGCTACTCCATAAATTAAGGGCCCCTGGAAATTACAACAATTCCAAGATACGGGAGTGTGCGCGGTTATTGTGGGTACGCGCGAAAGCATAAAGGCAATGAACTGGAAGAAGCGCGGAAGGAAACTAAAGAAAAGTGCACACCGGCTTTGCATAGAGATAAGTTAGATAGATAGATAGATAAGGAACCGTAATTATTATTCACACAGACAGATAGATAGATAGATGGATAGAAGATAGATAGCTTTGGTTCCGGATTTATGCTTATGTACAGGTGCACGTTACAGGTATAAAGACAGAAGCAGACCAATTACTACATAATTTAATGGATAGATCAGACACACCTATTGATAGGGTAGATATAGAAATATATATATGAATAGATATAGTATTATACACCTTGGAATAATTAATATACTTGGTAAAGAGAATTTACGTAAAGTATGGGCGGATTTTTTTTGATATCCCACCCGCCCATTAAAAAAAAAATTCTGAATTTATAACCCTCTTTTTTGATTATGCATGTATTGAATATCTACAAAAAGAAAAGAATCTATCTTATAATTTATATCAAAACTTAAATGTGGTAAACGTTAGAATAGGAGACAATAAAAAATATAATTCTCAAGCAATGAAAGAATTAAACAAAAAATAAAACCTCTGAAGTCTGTCGATTTCTCCATGAATTGTAGTTTTATGTTGTTACTAGGTGCAGTGCATTATGATTTAAACATTTTGTCCATTTAAAATACTTTTTTTTGATCTTTATTAATTCAAAAGAACGCTAAAACCGTTGTAAAATTCAGATTTTGTGACTTTAAAACCCAGGGAGAAATTGATTTACAATTTATGCAAACATTATTTCAAGACATCGAATGGGTCCAATTTCAGTGTTGGGTATAAAATGGCATCGGTGGTGTTCTTTATGTTAAAGGGATTACAGACATGAAGTGATTCACAAAGGTAGGTACCTATGTACGATCAAATATACGTGAGATATCCATCTTTTTCTTTATTAAAATTTATTGTTTTCAATTGTGTTTCAGAAACAATGGAGAATATTGTCAGAATTGAACACTTTATCAGAGAAAAAATGACAATATGTTTCAAATAATTGAGATGAGAAAGATTAAAAGGGTACTTTTGTGAATCAGACATGCTAATCTTGATATGGAATGTCACTTTAAATTTTACTGTCCCAAATTTGTGACTTGGCGAGTTTATCGCTATAAACAAGAGGGGCATCGGAATTTCATGACATTATAGCCCCCCCCCTTGCAGGTATAAATGTAGATATGTAGACATTTCTTAGTAAAATAAAATTCAAATTACTTCCATAGTTTTTTTTCCCATCTATCATGGATATGATTTTAAATAAAAAACATTCAATTTTTATAGGATTTTCTGTTGACAGACAGGTAGTCTCAAGAAAAAAATACAAATTTCTCGATAATGATTTTTGATTTGTTACAGTAATTTGAATTTGTTTAATCATGTCATGATTTATGTACGATCATTGCAGGTCTTGATTCCTGACAGGTGATAATTTCGTAAGTACGGTACCAGATTAAATTAAAAGTAGTTGACCTATGCAGCTACCAAATTGAACCATGAGGAAATCATATAAAACAGGCGCTCATAATAGAATTAACTGGACCGGAGGTTCGTGGTTCAAATATTTCTCACTTAACTTAAATTCTGATTCCAAAACTACCAAGTCAATTCACTGAAAAACTCGTTTAAATTTTTTTGTTATAGTTATATTCAATATACAATTAATTATTTCATCACCTTAAAAGTTAAAACTAACTACATAAAATAAAATATGTTATAGTTATATCCGATATACAATTGATTATTTCATCACCTTAAAAGTTATCCCTAACTAAATAAATAAAAACTCCTATCTATACGCCGGTATATTCCTAGAGAACAATTTTTGGACCCCCACCCCCCACCCCCTCCAAAAATCGTTCACTAGGACAGACCCCTATACGCCTTTAATATATTAAATTAGAAAAAGATTACTCCTAAATCTCTTTCAACATTTATAAAAATGTGATTTCTTACCTGTTCCGAACATCATGCTTTGCTCATTTTCATCATCTAGATTTCCCAAGCTCGAAAAATCACTTTTCATTATTTTCTTTCAACTTTGAGCTTTCTTTTCATCAATTTAGAAACGCTTACGCTTTTTTACTTTTTATCAAGTTGTAACACCGGTGTTTCTTAACTTAATATTGGAACTGGATACAGGCTGATCTATTGACAGCTTTCTCCTGCTTTCCTGGCAGTGGATGATGCAACTGTTAATTTCATAATTTTTTTCTAGAAACAATGACGAATCAAAACAATTTTGAATGCATTTAAACAGAAAACTTCTATTTAATCATAAGAGTATATTAAAGTAAATAGATATTATGACGATTTTTCAAACTTAAGAGTTGCAGCATCCACCTGTCGTGGCATTTAAACCGCAGCATAGCTAGGTTAGAGCTGAACAACTACCCGATGTAAAATTATGTAAGGGGAGTTTTACTCTACAGAGGTTTGGTCCATCGGTGACATGGAAACGCCTCAACACGGAAACGCCTCAACACGGAAATGCCTCAAAAAACAGAATCATAAAACTAATTTAATGTCGTCTTCTCTCAAGTTAAAATTAAAAAGACTATATTCTACTGATTTTCACAGCCATGGCCGCAGCGCTCGGTCTCCTAGCCTGTTCTAGCCGTAGCGCACGGCCCCCTAGCCTGTCCTAGTCTCAGCGCTCGGCCCCCTTATAGCCATCTTAGCCACAGCGCTCGGCCCCCTTTGTAGCCTGCGGCGCAACCTAACTTACCCTAAATTAATGGTAAAATAATTGTTAAATTTTTTTAATGTTAGAAGACGACATTAAATTAGTTTTATGAGTCCGTTTTTTTGAGACATTTCCGTGTTGGGGCGTTCCATGTCACCTGGTCCATCAACATCACCGAGTTTTTAAATCAGATGTTCACAATAATTCCCAATCACTATTTAAGCTAGGTAAATAGGAAAATGGGCGACTTATGACATTTTTTTTGAGGTTGACAAAATTTCATATTTGAATTAGTAAATACAACTTTAATGTAAATATACTTGGAATACCTAGATCAATATGAACATGCACATATGTATAGCTAGGGGGGGGGGAATGGGAATGTATAAAATTGAATAAATGAACGTTATTGGACAAATGAGAACGTGAACAAATACATAAATAATCATATACACAAATTAATGAATAAACGGTATTATAGAAGAAAAAACAAGAAATTCGAAGACAAACTTTCTTGTTAAGAGCGGCATATCATACATATGCGGCATATGTACGATTCCACAAAGACACCATTAAAAGCTTTTTATGATCAAGTTTAAATTGGATTTCCATGTTTTTCTAACTTAATTAGAACAATGAATAAATCCCAAGCTAACATTCGATCTCCGCCGTGTTTTGGTCTCTGCCATGTCGTATGTGCGAAAGCGGAGAGGTTTCTATACCTCCATAGTATGTACTCCAAGTCCCCTCCGTGCTATGGCGAAGAAATTACTACACCGCCATAGTATATATACTCCAGATTTCCGCTATATCTCCTCTTTCGTAGGTGCGATGGCGAAGTAATTGTGTACCACCATAGTATATACTCCATCTCCGCCATAGATACTCTGTCGAAGGTGCGAGGGCGGAGTAATTATGTACCTCAATAGTATATACTCCATATTTCTGATATATCTCCTCCACAGAATGAACGTTAGTGCGAATGTACGTTAGTCCGATCAATCATTAGTGCAAACGATACGACACCATTCTCTACACCAGAAAGACGACATTAAAGCAATTTGTATCAAGTGTATTTGATGTTATAACAACACAATTGGCCTTTCTTTCAGTAGCCTAAAATAAAAAAGTGAAATGATCAGTGCACACTGTACCATTGTTGTGTTTTATGTTCATCGAACTACAGTCAAAACTTGAGTTTAAAAGTCGTCTTCCTATAATTTCACAGTTTTCTGGGTCTCACTGTAATAATGCAGGGACACATGTATGTATGTATCGAACCATGATACCAATACACTTAAGTTTTTAATCAAAAAGCATTTACAAAAGTTATGACTACGATATAGAAAAGAATACTTCATTGTCTTATTTGTGTAATCTGTAAAACATTTTAAAAACACATATATAGGATAAAAATTGAAGATTGTATAACATTCAGCAAAAGATATACATTCAGGGTTCCCTGAAGCTGTAAAATTGTGTGTTTCTTTCTTTGCCAGATTTTAATTCTAGCTGAAGTGCCAGGCGTTTCCAGTGCAATCAAAAAAACAAAATTTGAAGAAAACTTAAATTTCAAATTAAAAAATCTATTTTTTTTAGCCAATGTTTCTCTTGGGATACTTATGGGTTCCCTCAAAAATAATTAACCTATTTGGTGTGTTTAAATAAATTGAGATTTTTAAAGTTTTTGAAAAAAGCGGAAATGAATCAAAAATATGATGAAACGGACCTAAAATTTGAGGAAACTGATCAGCAAAATTAGATGTTTTAAGTTTTTGAAAAATGCGGAAACGGATCAAAAATATGAGGAAACGGACCTAAAATTTGAGTAAACCAATCAACAAATTGAGATTTTTAAAGTTTTGAAAAAAGCAGTAACGGATCAAAAATATGAGGAAAC
>NW_019396649.1:168749-169285 GCF_000591075.1 Eurytemora carolleeae | reverse complement strand
AATATTTTTTCAAAAAAGGGGTTTTTAAGGGGGGGGACCAATGTTGCCAAGGGGGGGGGACCAAAAAAATTTTGCCCCCCCCTAAACAAAAGCCCTCGTACGCCCCTGGGTCCGATATTGCAGTAGGTCGAAAAGTTAATACGGTAGAAGTTCGAAGTAGGGGATGTTGCGATCTACATATACGCCGGTAACATACATTTAGATTTTGGTTATGGTATATGGTGGATCTGCTTTTGAACTACTGCCGTTTTAACTATTGATCATTTGAACTATGATCGTTTGAACTATTGTTCATTCTAACTACTAATAATGACGTCATTTCTTATATAGTTCAAACAACACGATCTTTACCATTTAAACTTTATATGCAGTTTACAAAGGAATTGAGTTTTTGCCACAAACTCTGATTTTCTATTCTCCATATCTTTGTAACCCAATGTCGTAGACCATAGATATTTCAAACTATTAATACTAATAGGTAAAATAATCTAAGTTTGAAATATCAAAGGTTTGCCTCAAAAGATTGCTAAGATATT